>NC_141321.1:625050-880050 GCF_037954235.1 Aulostomus chinensis
GTAGGTGTACGCCTACCATAGCCAATATCTTTTTTTTTTTTTTTTTTTTTAATTACTTCTTCTTCTTCTTACTGGGTTTTTACAGCGGTTGGCAACCAACTACCTGGAGCATTACCGCCCTCTTCTGTCCCACCGCGGAACACCATCTTTCCCTACATCTAACCCCTACCTCTAAATCCTAAACATAATCTCTATTCCTAAATCCTATCATTCAGTCCTGTACCCCTCAAATAATGATAGAACCCTAACACTCTCCCTATCCTCCATCCCCAGAACTCCCTCCAGACTGATCCCACCTCTCCCCATGTCCCTCGACCTGTCCCTCATCACCCTCCTCTCCACCTCATACCCGCCACACCTCAGAAGTACGTGCTCTACCGACTCTTCCTCACCACAGCCCAGTGTCGTGCTTCCCTAACACCTTCAAAGTCCCGTTCAGCCCAGTGTCCCATCCTCAGCCTCACCTTCACTACCTCCACCCCTACACCCTCTAGCTCGCACACTCCTCTGAACCCCATAAAAGTGCCTATCCTTCTCTCCGTCCCACCTTCCCTGCCATGTCCATCACCCTCTCCCTCACTATCACCTTCACCTCAGCCCTACCCACCCTCACATTCATCTCCACTGTCCTCTTCACCAACTCATCCGCCTTCTCATTCCCCTCCACTTTTTTGACTTTGAGGACGGAACCAGGACTTACTGTGAGCAGCGTCCCCTATTGTACTGGAGTATAGAACATAAGGTACATATTCATTTACACGGATAAAAGAGAACAAAAGACTTGCTTTAAAATAACAGTCCCCTTTCTTATCTCACTGAAGGAAGACTCAACTGTGCTCCCATGTGTAATATGCCAATGCACACGCTTGTCTCACAGCTTCTTCCTTCTCAGCAATAATGATCCAAAGTCAGGGCTGCCTGCAATGTTTCCTTCAAAAGGTCCAAATTAGAACCAAATAAGGGGCCACGAGTTCAGAGAATACACCTAATGAGTTAAAATGCACTTTGTCTGCGTAACAACACTGTCTCTGGTGTCTCATTTTACATGTACACTGAACTGTGGTCCTGCAAAGGTGTCAATCTTCCACCTAATTCAATTGTGAAATAATAAATTGGGAATCAATCCATCCATTTTCTATATCGCTGACCCATCAAGGGCATTGGGCGAGAGGTGGGGTTCACCCTGGCCAGGTTGCCAGTCCATCACAGGGCCATCAGGAGCAATTAGAGGCTCAGTATCTCGCACAAGGACACTTCAACATGGTATATGGTCACTCTAACTCCAAGGGCAAGCCATGCTGCCCCTTATTAGAATACCAAATCTTTAAAGAGCATTTTACCTCACAATCAGCTTGCTTGCTGTGTAACCATGGCATCGGGGAAGCAAAGAAATCAGTGACCATGGTTCTTTGAACCTGTTTACAGAACAGAGTTTAACACAAGATGTTTGTCAGGTTTATGATGATGACATGACAAACAAAATCACAGCAGAGGTTACAATGTATTTATTCAAAATCTTTTTTACAAACATTTCATTAAATCCAATACAAACTGGATCTGTAGTCAGATGAGACATATTTTTTTCAAGACTGTTTTACAATTAAAATCTACTTATATAGTTTTTTAACACAAGTGAACATTTTCCCTTTGAAACAAAACGTGTGGCTTCAATGCCTGAAGACTGAAGTGTGTCTTCAAGTTTCCTGAGCTGTGGTTCACCAGTTGAAATGCAGACGATGACAGTAGTCAGAGACCAGGCTTTGGTTCAGAGATATTATTGTCATCATCATCATTGTCCCATAATGTGTCCAGCAGGCAGCAGGTTTACTGTAACCTCAGTCCCAATTACTTCTGTTACAATTTATGGATTCATTTTGAATTTTGCACGAATAAACATTTCCATATCAAAAAGTTAACATCACCACCACACTGTAGTCCTTCCTCTGACAGTTAACGCCACACTGCCGCTTCTTCTGATTAAAAATAGAGATATTTGAAATGATCAGAGGTGTAACGATTCATCCACTATATCTATGTATGGATTTATATCCCTATGATTCAACTACATTGATCTGTGCTCGACAAGCTGGCCTTCCAAACGACATATACTGGATCGAAAATCATTTTAAAAGGTAATCAATCAATTGTATCGATACTCGGAAATAACACACTAAATTTAAGCACAGGAGAATTAATTTAAATGTGTTTTTTAGTACTTTTAATGATAAAGACAATAAACGTTACTTGTTTCAGTCTCGGGGACGTAATCGGCACACACCAACAGCAGCGTGGATTTCAGAACAAAAATACGCAGCACGGCGGAAGATGGAGGAGAAACTGGGAGCAAGAAATAACCAACAATTGTGATCAGGTGCGTGGAAACACTTTGGCTTTTGCAAAGACTGAGCTGTTCTAAATAAGTCGCTTGCTGTTTGTAGGACATGTAAAAGCAAAAGTAGCAGGTAAACCTGCTGTTAAATCAACCTGAAGAGATTTTGGTTGCACTTCAATTAAATATTGTATTATTTTTATGTTGTAAAACAAAAGCAGGAGTAGCATGTAAACCTACTGTTGAAATGTTGGTTGTACACACTGTACTTTTATTGAAAATGTATTGAATATTGAAAATGAGAACAGAAAAGATTTACCTCCTGTTAATTCAACCTGAAGTGTTGGTTGCAATTTATTTAAATAAAATTTGAATTTATTTGCCATTAACTGTTGTTTATTTATATTCATAAATAATCTATGCCTGATTCCCCTACAAGATACAACAGGAGTCTAGGAAACTTTACCTTCACTGTCCAGTATCCAGGTTTTTATTTCACAGTCACACTGGTAGAATTTTTTACTAAAAAGTTACTGAATCATTTTCAAGTCACTGTATCGTTTTGGATTGTATCGTTCTAGATGAACCAGTATCCGTAACCATGAATCATAATATAAATTGAATCGTTGCTAAAATGAATCGTTACACCCCTAGAAACGATGTGTCAGAAACACCAATAACTGAAGCAAGA
Organism: Aulostomus chinensis; assembly: GCF_037954235.1. NCBI lineage: Eukaryota > Metazoa > Chordata > Actinopteri > Syngnathiformes > Aulostomidae > Aulostomus > Aulostomus chinensis. The sequence continues at coordinate 628,071 of NC_141321.1, forward strand.
AAGGTTGAAGGTCTGAAGGGGGGGGGGGGTAAAATAAACAGTGTATTTGCAGTTGTGTTGTGGCTTCTGTGGAAGAACAACTACATCCAGTGACGGATCCAATGATAGGCACCATTGTACCTCTCATACCGCTTCCGCTTACTCCTGTTAAGGGTCGCGGGGGGGGGGGGGTGGAGCCTATCCCAGTGGCTACGGGCAAGAGGCTGGGTACAGCCAGTCCATCGCAGGGCCAACATATAGAGACAAACAACCATTCACACTCACATTCACACCTACGTCAATTTAGAATATCCAGTTAGCCCAGTCCCCAATTGGGAGGAAGCCGGAGTACCCGAAGAGAACCCCATAGGCACGGGGAGAACATGCAGACTCCACACAGAAAGATCCTGTGCCCGAGCCGGGACCTTCTTGCTGTGAGGTGACAGCGCTAACCACTGCACCACGGTGCAGCCCTACAAACTAACCCCTACACCAAAAATAATACAGTAGAAAATATTGTTTCTTTGACCACACAATCTCAGACCTTTCAAACGTGTCAAATATCATGAACTTCGTGAACTGCTTTGGCAAAGGGAACAGTGACCTCTGCTACCACTAGGGGTCATTACAGGATACCTGCAGGTATCCCTGTCATATGTGATCAGGAGCAGACTGGCATGGATCCTTCACCGTATGGCTGTGCTACACTGAAAGACTCCAAGTCCTCTTTGAGTTGACACAACTGAAGCAATCACTTCATTTGTATCATTAGAAACTCAAAAAGTTTTTCGCTGTATAACTTGTGTTTTTGAATTGTATGTGCCAAGGACAGTGCAGATGGTTCTTAGAGCCTGAAAGGAGTTCAGAGTGCTGAGTTTTTCATGTTTCACAGTTTTGTGAAAAAGCCTCTTAATCATGGCATTGGCACAGCACGCTGATGTTAGCTGCTTTTTAATATGTCAGAAGCCCCTTTTTCAAATTTTATGTTCTTTATGTCTAGAAACTGGACTCAAATTGGTCTTATTTGTGAAACATTTGGGTCTGCGTTTCCACCAAGTGGATAAATGTTGCACAGAGCTTCACCAGGACACGAGGACCAACTGAGGCCAGGTTCATGTGTGTCACACCAATGGCTGGAAACATATGAAACACTTCCAATACTGACTGCTAAAGTTTCTGCATTTTTAAAAACAAAGAAGATCCCAAGGTTTTGCTGACTGGTTCTACAGTTTAAGAATGTTTCATCTATTTAAATCCAAATTACAGGCAACAGTGAGTGTGGCTATAAACATGAGATTCAACAGTTTGGCACTGTGTGCTTTCTCAGTGGCTGAAGTGAGAGTCCCACACACACCTGACTTAAGTGCAAAAGAGTTGGAAGAGTTTCTGAGCACAATTAGTGCCTGAACAGTTCAGGGAATAATAATAATGTGTCAAGACTATGTTGAAGGTCTTGGCACAGAAACGGTTCCACTGATCCTGGGTCAGCCCAAGTGAAACAGTGCAGGAAGGCACTAAGGTGCAATTTCAGTTAGTCAAACAATGTTGCTCTAACTGCAAATATCTGCAGTTGTAATTTAGAGTAAAAGTAAAGAAGAACAAAATACTTGAGTGCAAGTAATATTATAATAATAATATAGCCAGCTAGTTGTAAACACAAAATCAAGGAGTAGTATTTTAAAAATGACAGATAAAGAGACCCTCTCTACCTTCTTGTAATAAGCACATCAATCATGTAACCACATACCAAATTAAATGAACATTCATAAGCTGCAATTACCTTTGATTATGTTTGATGATTTTGTGTGTTCATAATCTTGAACATCTTTAAAAAAAAAAATCATTAAAAGGCCCGTGTTTAATGAGCGTTTTACATTCAGAGGCTACCCAAGACGCCTGCAAAAAGAAGAGAAAAAAAAAAAAAGAGCAAAGACATTCCCCAGAGTCTCCAAGTATTAAAAAGAGAGCTATGAAAAGGCATATCATGTTTTTGGGTACCCTGCAGTTCATTCCTGGGAGAGACTCCAGTTTATTTGTGTCACTGCTGCTGGAGAGCACAATAACCTCTTTGCAATAAAATCAGCTTGTCTCCAGTGATCCACATTGAAACTGACTCTTCTGCACCTGTCTGACCTTGATCCCTTGAAGCATGAGAAAGTTCGACTAAGAAAGTAGTAGCAGTAAGTCTGAACTAGGCCCAGAAAAATTCCACTATGAAAACAACTCTAGAATGCTGCTAGGCACCACTCAGGGAACAAGTCTGCAACATGCCAGCAGACAGTTGACTGTAATGAAGCTTGTGTGTGTGTGTGTGTGTGTGTGTGTGTGTGTGTGTGTGTGTGTGTGTGTGTGTGTGTGTGTGTGTGTGTGTGTGTGTGTGTGTGTGTGTCACCAGTGTAAGTGTAGGTGGGGGTGCTGGTGAAGCTGACAGATTAGTTCCTCTTCTGTTGGCTCCTGGATCTGCTCCCTGTAGATAGAAAAATAGATAGATAGATATAGAGAGAGAGAGAGAGAGAGAGAGAGAGAGAGATCCCAGGATGACATCACTACGGGTTTATTCCTGTTCTAATTGGTCGACAGAGTCAACATACTTGAACATGAGCTGAACAGACGTGTCGTATCTGATCTTCTCCACGTCAGTGACAGAGCAGCTGTGACTGCGGTCCCACTTATAGATGAAGTTCTGTCAAGAGACCAGGAGCAAAGGTTTGGGTTCAGTCATGCTGCACCGGAAGACTCTTTGGACTACTTTTCTTATGTGAACGTTCACACATTTAGCACACAACAGTTCACCTGCAGCGGGGCCTTCAGGAGGCAATGCATGACACTATAGTTTTGGATTTTGTTATGATTGACTCTTGTCTCTTACTTGTCTTCCAGTTTGTCTGATCTTTTGGGCTTCAGCCTTCATTTTTAAGGTCCCTAACTTCTGTTTGAGATATTTGTTCTTCACCCGCCAATGTTTTGTTGTTCCACTTTTGCAAGTACTTGGACACATACACACACACTCAAACACATTCATGTATGACATATGAAAGGAACTTAAGTTAAAATTGATCAACAAGCTTCAGTAGATATGAGCATCTGGAAGGCGTTTGCACAGTGGAGAGCATCTGCACTGTAGCGAGCGTCTGGAAGGTAGCAAGCATCTGCCACACTCATGTCAAGGGACTGTGCTGGAGAGTGAAACTGACCTCTAAGATGAGCGCCACAAACAAGTTGACCCACATGACTGATGAGGTGAACCACCAACACACAAAGTAGATCTTTGCCCACCTGAGAAAATATCATTATCAACATCATCATCATCGTAATCATCATCATCTTCCACATCACCACAATGCTTTTCTTACCCGGTGGTGTGTCTGGTGTATGCATCCATGAAGGCCTGCCAGTTGTTGATGACCATGATATCATACAGTAGAATGATGGATGCCTGATAGCAAGTAAACATACATGTTTCTTCTTCTTCACTTTGATTTTGGGTAAAACACTGCAGTGAAAAAACATTTTAATACAGTGATGCTGGACTTTCTGTGAGATTTCTCTTGTGTGTCAAAGTCTTGCCTCTCATCCCTCATCATCCCACCTCCAGCCCACCAGCCCCTTCCTGTCCTGGATCATCAGGAAGCTCAGTGAGTCATCATCACTGCCAATATACATGCACCTACAACGTCTGATGTTCATGGCTGGTTGTTCGCCACACCAGCCACCCTCTGCCTCAAACATCACCTCAACATCTTCATATCTTCATCATCATCTCACCCCCCCCAACCCCTACCAGTGTCTGGGTGTCATTCAGCCCTTGGGATGGTAGGTAAACTGATGAAGATGTAACTCACAGCAAAGTCATCAAAGTTGTTGGGCCAGTAGCCTAGCTGTTCATAGGTGCCACATTCCATACTGAAGTTAGAGGTGATGTTCTCCATGGTTGTGTTGGACAGCACACTGGGACACACATACACACAGAACCACACACCATCACTACCCAAGCACAAGCTTTACCAAGCCGTCAGTAGTGCTGGAACTGTGTTCCTCCTACCTTGTCTGTGGAGGAGGTTTGATGGCTCCTTCAAACAGCCAGATGCCCAACACAGCAAAGACATAGTAGACCACCTGCAGAAAGCACATGGTCAGAACATCCAACCTTTACATGACATCACTGGTCTCATTTCCAGCAGAAAGACAAAATACAGGATGGGAGCATCATCTCAAGTCATGAATGAGGTTAATGAAGTCATTCACCTAGGATGAAAGCATGAAATGGCAAAGTGAAAGATTTTCACTTGAAAATGGTACGCAAAGCTGAAGTGTGCTGATGTCACTCACCACGAGTATCCCTGCAAAGGCTCGGAGGTTCTTCACCAGGTCCAACAGAGTACTGGCAACCAGCGCCATCAGCTGCAGAAGGAGACTCCAGCGTGAGGTTGAGGAAGTGAAATGAATCCTGCCGGTGTGTCCATGCATGTTTCTATTACACTCTTTGACACACCTTATTCACTTCCCAAAACTATCCAGTCAATATCTGTTGACATGATGCTATCATCTGACTGGTTTGGATGTTGTTGTGCCAACTCAACCAGGTCAAGAGATTAATTCAGAGATGTGACAATTAGTCCAGCTGAAGAAGGCTTTCGGCCTGTGAGGCCTAACACCCCTTTACAAAGCCTGAATTCAAGTGACCACATGCTCTTGAACAAAGGATCGTAAAAGAGGGGTGATGACTCTGGCCACTGGCCCCCCTCTGAGAACCTGGCCACTGACCACATCCAAGAACCTGTCAAATGCTATTGGCTGAGAGCCAGTATCATCACACAGGAAGTGACATCATCAGCCTCCACATATCAACTTCAGCGCGAAGAAGATTCTCTCTCTCTGTGATTTTCTTCTCTCAGTGGTTTTCTTCCCTTGGGTGGTTTGCAACGTCTTCAGAAGATTCAACCCTCCGGTTCTCCACCTCGGACCTCGAGTACAGTGCAGCAACGACAGAGACCCCACAAGGACAACTCTCTCCCTTCTGTTCACTCGTCCAGAGAAGCCACCGTCGAGCCACACAATCCACGTGAACCGGTCCCTGGTGAAAGAAAGCTCATCCCAGCTTCTTCATCCTTCCCACCAGTAACTCCAGCAGACCCTGAAGGCTGCCCGCCGCTGCTCTGCTGCCCTCCGAGTCGAGCCAAACCGCGCTCCAGAACACGGGAACCGAATACCTTACAGCTCCACCGGGTCAAGTAAGGATTCCTTTAACTAGGCATTTTCTGGGCAGAGAAATAGCTTAGTGTGTTGTATAATGTCTATGAATGCTCTGTTTATGTGACGGAAGTCCTGTAATTAGCAGAAATTACATAGCATTATACATTATTTATTGATGTTAGTTATTAATAACCGTGACATCTCAAGAAAGGGGCTGCAAGGTGGTGCAGTGATCAGCACTGTGGCCTCACAGCAAGAAGGTTCCGGGTTCGAGTCCCGGCTCGGGCGCGGGATCTTTCTGTGTGAGTTTGCATGTTCTCCCTGTGCCTGCGTGGGTTCTCTCCGGGTATTCCAGCTTCCTCCCACAGTCCAAAGACATCAATTTGGGGACTAGGCTGATTGATACTCTAAATTGACCGTAGGTATGAATGTGAGTGTGAATGGTTGTTCGTCTCTGTGTGTTGGCCCTGTGATGGACTGGCGACCTGTCCAGGGTGAACCCTGCCTCTCGCCCGTAGATGCTGGGATAGGCTCCAGCCCCCCCGCGACCCTTACTAGTAAGGAATAAGTGGAAGATGACGATGGGTGGACATCTCAAGAAGGTGTTACCGTTTATTAATACTGCACAAGTGTGTTAACACACATTTTTGGGTTTTCCTTTGTCCTCTCTCTCTCTCTCTCTCTCTCTCTCTCTCGCTAAGCGCTCCGCTTAGTTATTAACATTCCATAAGTTCTACCTCCACGGTACTAACTAGTGGCTAGCTAGCGTCAGCTAACTAGCCTAGCTGTCAACCCTGCTGCAACGCTAACTCCCCCTCCCCTTCCTCACTCCCACGTTTACACACACACACACACACATATTATCACTTGTGTCTTTCGTTTAGATAACCGTTATACCAACGGGTTGCTGATTGATGGATGCACTGTGTTAATAAATACATTTTTATTATAAGAGAGAAGTTGTAGTATCTTTTGTGTACGAACTTGTGGTCACGTGTCTAAGCAACAGCAGTGCTCTGATCTCCTCCTCCAACATCAGAGCTGTCCCTTGGTAGTTAATGTTACAGAATATTGACTGTTAGTGGATAAACTCTGTTAGAGACTGATAACTGTTACAAGTTTGGTCGTAGTTTAGTTTCCCTGAACTCATCAGGGTGGTACCCCGAATAATTAATATTTAATATTAATTAATAATTTATTTAATTATCGCTTATCATTATTTTGGACCAATTCACTCTTCAGCGCACAACAATGTTTAGTGCTGTGACTGTCTCTCATCACACCATGATTATTTCGATCTTTGAGTTGTTGCATGTTCTCTCCATACAACCACAGCATTTGAGGCACCCATGAGGCTTACTGAATAAAGAGCTGCCTGCCATCTACCTTGATATCTGGGATGATGCGCAGGAAGCGGAAGACGATCAGCATGTTGACAAATCGGACCATCTCCCACAGAGACATGACACCCTCTGAGGATGGCTCCCTGGGGTGACAGACAGAAAGACAGACAGACACACACACACACACACACACACACACACACACACACACACACACACACTGTCAGCACTAAAGAGTTTTGGTGGTCTGTCCTCCTGAGCTCAGACTGATACAGTCCTGCTGTTCAAACATAATTTGAATGACAAACTTGGACTGACTTCAGATGAAGGAAAGAAAATGTAAACGCACCATTGAGAATAAGGAAGTCGGTACATGGCGTAGATGGTGATCTGCAAGACCTGAGTGGAAATACTCTCATTCAATACATGTTGCTTTTTTAAATCATGTTTGCATATTAAGATATTATGGCATGGAACATGTGTGTGTCCAAATATCATCCTGTCTTTGCAGTATCATTACTCCTGAAGCAGGTCTTCCCAACAAACTCTGATGTCTGCAGTAAACAAGTGTAATGTTTTACATATTTTGATCAGTCTCACTATTACACTGGACCACTGCTGCACTCAATCCACAAAATAGTGGCAGAAAATAGTTAGTAATTATCTCCATGATTAAAAAAAGATGGAGTACATCATTTAGGATCAAAATAGCAGATTGTGACAGAACACATGCAGATGATGCTGTGTGTGACTGTCATCATGGTGATCACTTCAGAGACGCAAAGGACTCACAGGCAGGAGAAAGACCATCTCTGACAAAAAAACTTCCTATTACTATGTTGAATTACACAGAAGTGTTTCATTTTAATTAGCTGGTTGTCCTGATTCAGACATGTGAAGACATGGTGATGCTATAAGAATGAGCCTGTGAGGACTGTGAATACATACAAGTAGACTTGCGAGTAACACAGCTTCGTGATTAATTGAGCAATTGGGCTACAATGCATTCTACAGGCTCATTTAAGATATTTAAGCTAAGTACACGCTGGTTTATTTAAGTGAGGGCCTTTACATAATGACAGACATTGACAATGACATTTATAGGCTTATTAATGGTGAAGACAAGCAGTTTATATCAATGTAGCATATCTGCCCTATATAGTTATGTTGTAGAATCATCTTGTGTTGGTAGCAAACATGGCGCCCATGATTTGAGTTTGCCAAACTCTCTCTACATATGGCTCTGCTTGGAGTCAAGGGCGACACCTTGTGGTAACCTTTGGAGCAGCGGCCCAACTGGTGGCTTCATAACCATGTGGTCTCAGCAGCTTTACATTGACAAGATCAACACTTGAACAATGGTGTCAGACTCAGTGTTGGAAAAAAGGAACTTCAAAAAGGCATCATGGCATTAACTCCAAAAGGAATATGGAACGGGGGATTTGGAGCATGCCGAGTCCCCCAATAGGAGGTAAGTGGTACTTACCAGCAGCAGGATGGTGAGGAAGCCATCAAAGACATTGTTCCTGAAGGAGAGGTAGCCTCTCCATCCGAAGGCAAATATCTTGGCGCACACCTCAAACAGGTAGTAGACAATGAAGCACAGGTTGATGATCTGACAGGTAATGAGAAGAAGACAACATGAACTTTATTAATACCTACAGAACAAGACAAAGTCTACAGAAGCTGCTCAAGCAGTGAAATGTACAACCTGTCCTGTGATGGGGGTATGGACCCCTGCCCTAAACTCCCTTTGACAAGCCAACAAGAGCAGACCAGGCCTTGGTGTGACAGATTTGAAATCACAAACAAAGTCACCACAGGAAAGAAGTGAAAGGTGTGTAGCAGCTTGGTGTGTAAAGAAATAGTTGTGGTGAAAGCAGCACTGAGATGGTACAACAACGATTGAGTCTGGGTATGAAGCGATAGAAAGTCATGGAAGTTACCAGCAAACATGATTAGCTTTCATTCCTCCGTGTAGATCGCTGTTAATGGGACTCTGACTGCTCATCATACTGAAGCTCGACCACACGAGTGTCAAGGCCACAAATTACCATGTTTACTGGGCTTTATGTTCCTGTGTGTACAACATTGTCATGTGACCCAATGCTGATTAAAGAGCTGCAGGGTCCCCAACAAGATCATCATCATCAACCTCAGTAAACACATGTAGACCCTCTGTAATTGTGTGTTGAGCCTCACCTCCATGTAGTGATTGTCTCTCTCTGATGTGGACATCTCAGAGCTCAACACCAACACAGTCTGCAACCCACAGAGGTCAGGAGGTCATGTGAGCATGCACTTGCCAGCTGGACAGGTAGAGGACTCATGGTGGAGGTGAAGCATGATGACAGTAAAATTTATCACTTGTGTGTTTGTGTATATGTGCACGTGTTTGTGTTACTTACACATATACATAAGACATTGGCAAGTGCCACCACGTTGCCAAAGATAGTGAGGTAGTAATGACTGAAGATCACCTGGAGCCTCTGCAGGAGTGGTGAGTCATACTGGGGCAAGGGAGGGTGCTAGGACACACACATACACTGGTGTGAAATATGAGACGGGACATTTAATATTTCCATCAGTGTCTCAGGAAACAAAATTCTGAACCAACAGTGACAGTTAGTGCTGATGTGTCAGTTCTAGTGTGAATAAACTTATAAACTTGTGTATAGAGGAAACAATTCTGTGTTGATCTACCTCCTTGATGCGGTCTTTATCCAGTTCATCAAATATCTTCCTGAACTGCTCTGTATCCATGAAGCCAACACTCTCATACTGACGCGCCTCCTGACTTGATGAACATCCAAACAGAGAAGGAGAAGAGAGGGAGAAGAGAGGGAGAGAGAGAGAGAGAGAGAGAGAGAGAGAGATTTCCTTTAAAATATATGTGTACCTTACATCTGTGTGTATATGCAGCTGATGGGTCTAGTCAGTTCCTCAGTTTTATTACTGATGTAACAACTCCATTTATTGGACAAGAGCCCAACCTGAATTTGTCCACACCAAAGCACACTGAGATGTCTGCCTCTGTCAAACTGTTTTATGGTGCTTGACCCAATATTGGATTAGTGACCCAGTTGTTCATCACCATTTCATTTTACCACACTGACCCAGTCACTGTTCTGCTCTGTCCTTGACCTCATTGTTTTACCAATGCCAAGGAGCTTCACCAGGACAGGGTAGTGAGGAGGCAGGTTCACTTTATCTCCTGTTCCCCCTCCTCCATGAGCAGCAGCAACTATGACCCCCGCTGCCCACTCACATGGATTGCCAATTAATCAGGGTCAACAAAGGTAAACAAACCATCAGTCCCTGTGACAGTAAGCTACACAGCATGACAGGGACCTCTCAACCTTAGAGACCTCACCCTGTGAACAACCGCATCCAGTTGTTGTGTTGTCAAATGCCTGACCAGGTAAATCACTGATGCTGGTGTGGGGAGCTGCTGCTCTCAGGTTCTTGGATAAGCATGAGTGTACAGAGTGAAAGGACGCCAGCTCTGACCGTAGTGATGGCTACTCTGTAGTAGCTCTTCATCTGGACCCTCGACAGCACCTGCAGCACCGAATCCACGTTCACAAGTTCCCTGACAGAGAAAACACAAAGTTTGCTGGTATTCACCATTGTAAGGACTCCATGAAACCTAAAAGCCAGGACAGGTTAGTGAGGAGGCAGGTTCACTTCATCTCCTGTTCCCCCTCCTCCATGAGCAGCAGCAACTATGACCCTTGTCCCGCTGCAGTACATTTGCCCTAAAATCATGTTTCTATTATGTCAAACTTTTTCTGTTCCTGTTTATTACACAATAAAGACTGTGTGTGTGTGTGTGTGTGTGTGTGTGTGTGTGTGTGTGCGCGCGCGCTTACTCTGCAGCCCCCTGAGCTCCTTGACAGCTAAGGACTTGGAAAGCAGCTCGAATTCCCAGTCGCCTCCTGATGATGGAAGTTTGGACTGACATCTGGACCCAAACATTGTATTGTTTCTTTAAATGCATTTTAGCACTCATGTGCTCACACTGAATGCTAAGGGATTTTTTTAGTACACATGATTGGCTCACCACTGGTTTACAATAGTCAATATACCACCACTGGCATGTTAGTTTCACAAACTCCACGACTCACCAGCAAATATCCCCTGAACTGGTTAAAGATGATGGCCGTCAGGAGGTTCATCAGACAGTAGGTTCCTGCAGAGAATCACAGGTTCACATGTCCATGGAGTCTATCTATTATAACCATTGTAACACTAAACAGAGAGACAGAAACAAGCAGTAAGAAGATTTGTATTAGCTAGCTTATAGTTGCTCATATCATGCTGAAATTGATTGCTTGAGTAACCTGTCGGTGTTAGAATTAGTAGCTAGTTGTTGTTATTGTTTGCTGTATGTCCTCTGTCCCCCTATCTTTCTCTCCACTCATCTTTCTCCTTCCAGCCTGTCCATGTCCCTTCCTGTCACTCTTTTCTCTTTGTCCTTTATCTCAGTCCCTCTTTTTTCTGTATATCTGTTTTGTTTCCATTATCTGTCTGTGTCTCTGCCCCGCTTTCCTTCTTTCTTTCCCCCTAACTAGTCATAGCAGAGATCCGTCCCCATTGAGCCTGGACCTGCTCCACGTTCCTGCCTGCTAAAAGGAAAGTTTTCATCTCTGCTGTCTCAGATGTTCTTGCTCATGGAGAATAGTTGGGTGTACATTTTTGTAGTGACTTGGCTGTTGTGACTTTACAAATAAAATTGTGTGTGAGCAGTTACATGCAGTAACAGGTATTTAGGAGTAGTAAAAACCTGTAACAGCAAGTTAAAATTATTTATGAGTAGTACAAGCTATGACAAGCAGTAAAATGAGCAGTAACAAGTATTGGTAAATAGTAACAAGCAGTAATGAGTAATGAGGAGCACTAATGAGCAGTGACGAGCAATAAAAAGTACTGACAAGCAGTAAAGAACTGTAAAAACCAGTGACAAACAGTAACAGGTATTAACAAAGAGTAACAAGCAGTAACATGCTATAACAAGCAGTGATGAGCAGTTACAAGTAGTAATAAATATTTACAAATAATAACCATCAGTAACATGTAGTAACAAGCTGTAATTCACAATAGCAAGTATTGACAAATAGTTATGAGCATTAAAAAGTAACAATGAAGACTAATGAGCAGTAACAAACATTTAAATGTACTGATGAAGAGAAACGAGCAGTAACAAGTTTTGATGACGCGTGACAAGCAGTAAAAGGTATTGATGGAGTAATAAGCAGTAACGTGTAGAAAGAAGCAGTGATGGGCACTAATGAGCAGTGGCTAGTATTGATGAAGCGTAACAAGTAGGTTTTCGGCTCCATCAAGTCAAGCAACTAGTTTGATTGTGTTTGAAGGCATGACAGGCCATATGGGTTCATCATCAAATGGGAGCCTCATGTCACGCTTGTTCCAATATCTTCATTTCATGTAACAAGAACACAGCTAGAGTGACACAGAATTGCTGCTCACCTATTACACTGAAGGTGATGAAGAAAATGGCATAGCCTCTGTTAAGGGTGTAGGCAGGTATCATCACTGTGAAAGGACAGAACAACTGTTGAGGAAGAGGTGACAAACAGTGCGACAACTAACACTGTTGAATCATGTGACTGGGAAGGTACCATCTGGGTTGTTGGCTGTTGTAAGCAGCACCAGCAGAGACGTAAGAGATGTAGGCAGGTTTCTAAAATACAGCTTCCACTCCTCATTCTTTTTTGGATCCTGAACACCACACACACACGCGCACGCGCACGCGCACACGCACACGCACACGCACACGCACACACACACACACACACACACACACACACACACACACACACACACACACACAAGAGGAGACAAAGACCATCAGACACTCCAGAGGTTGACCGTGCAGCATAGAAAGTGTCATGGGAAAGAGGCACTGATTATGGATCGCTAACTGAACACAGTGCAGACAGGAAGAAGGCCTACAGGCAGGGGTTGAATTATACCCAGAGAGCTATGGGGGCTGCCAAAAAAACTGGCCCCCATAGCTCCCCATTTGGCTCCCATAGCTCCCCATTTGGTGCCTAAATTGGGGTCCCTTTTTAAAAAACTTGGCACTTTTTCTACCGAAATTGTCATCATTTGAAGCCAATTTCAGAGAATATATCTATTTTAAAATTAACAGCACGATTTAACTGTTGTGTGATGTCCTTATTCAGTCTTACTCTACTCTAATATAAAAAAAAAATTAATTTTAAAAATAATTTAATTTAAAAAATAATGTAAAATCTAATTTAAAAAATAAATTAAAGAAATAAACCAGTGTACCAGTGAGTGACCTGTACAGTACTGTCACGATGAAACTGTAGCTTTTCCTATGTAAACCGCTATTCAATCAATCAATCAATCTTTGCCGAAAAGGTTTTGACCTTCATCATTGGTCGCACTGGTAATTAGCCGAGCTAACGTTGTTATTTAAGTCTGATCTCTCAGGTCCAGGAGGAGCACTGTTGCCCAGCCCACAGCCGGTCTCGTCAGCTGTCGCCGTGCTGGATGCTGTTTGTTTAATTTTTATTCTTTTTATGTTTTTTGTGAAGCCAAAATTTTCAAGGCTTGTTGTTGTCTGTTTTGGTCACGGCCTTTTTGGTGGCATTCCGTCTACTCGCTATCGATCGCTAATGTGGTCTGACAAATTGTGTCAATAAAGCTTCATTGCATTGAATGCAACACTCGCGCTAAACGGAAGTGAATGGGGAAGGAAGATATTATGAAGTTAAGTGCTGTATTAAAATTTTAAAAAAAAAAGTAAAAACACATGAAACAATTTATGGGCAGTAGGAACCAGAATTTAAAAAAAAAACCACAGTCACGCCACACACAAAAAAAGGCACCCATAGAAAAGACCCCCACAGGGGGTCTTATCTATGGGTGCCGAGACTTTAGCTATGGGAGCCAAGCCCCCACTGGCCCCCCTTAATTCGAACCCTGCATACAGGCCTGAGGATCTGCTCTCAAAAACCAGCTCCAGTGTTTCAGGTGTGAGAGTTCCAAGGTTCAAAGCCTTTAAGATGGCTCAGGTCCTACCAGTGCAGTACAGCAGTTGTGTGTCTTAAACATGGTGTGTCATCCCCATCCTGAACTCACCTCTGTTTTTGGAAACAGCAGCATGCCAATCATAGTAAAGAGGCAAAGGTGAAGAGCCAGCAGCAAGATCACACTGCAGGAAGAAGAGGTTATAGGGGACAATAACTGAGACTGGTGGGAATGTTAATGAACATGATGATGTCACATTGACTTTTTGCATATAAAATTTCATCACTTCATTGGTTCACGCTATTAGACGTAAGAGTGAAACAATTAGAGTGTGAATTCAGGTGTTATGGCTAAAAAAAAAAAAGATTAGTGAGGTTTACAGTGACCTGTAACTGGAATCAGCTCATCTTTGGCCCAAGTGAGTATTCCTCTGTTACCAGGGAGTGACCAACAGATCATAAGGGCCAGAAACACTTACACAAAAACACAGTAGATTTTGGGGGTCATCTGGTTTGGAGGAAATCAATGAGAACAAATAATCTTATCAAAGTACTGACTGCCTTGTAAAGCTTTGCCTACCTAAACTTCCCTGAGAATGCATGATAAAATATAATGTTAATAAAAGCACCATGTATATATTTCTATTGACAACAGTGAACATTTCAACTAGCAACATGCCTATGGTTGACTAGTAACACTGACTAGTAACTCTGACAAGTAACATTGACTACTAACGTTGACTTGTAAGTTTGTAATGTTAACTAGAAACATCAACTTCTAATGTTGATTTGTGGCACAAACTAGTAACGTTAACTAATTTTGACTAGTAAAGTTGACTAAATATAGCAAAGACATCTCCACTGCTGTGACAACGTGGCATCACCTTCTAGTCAGCGATTCGACCTCAGAAGTGACAATCTGAGTGAGAGAATGTAAATCCACCTGGAGATGGCAGACAGGCAGCACAGTGATACCTGGCGATTTCTGGTAGAGTCCTCTTGATGCACTTGAGAGTCTTCTTCATCAGGGAGGAGTTTTGGAGGAGGAAGAACGGGCGGATGATTCTCCGTACTCTAAGTCTCTGATCAGTGAAGACAAGAGAACATCAGCTCTGGACATTCACATGTTGAAATAGAGAGAGAGATAAAGAGAAAGACAGAAACAGAGAGAGAGAGTGTGTCTGTGTGTGTGCGTGTGTTTCTGTGGTTTACAGCATGGCAGAAGCATGGAACAGATCAGTCAGAACTCATTTTCTTTACAAGAATTGTAGGATTTGTTTGTTTAATAAGAAATATGCTTAATAAGTCTAACCTCATCGCAGACCATGCTGACAGACAGCACCCAGTCAATTATGGAGACTGTGATGACCACGGTGTAGCCAATCAGCCATTTGCTCTTCCTGAACTCTTCCCAGCCAATCAGATAGCTCTGAAGACAAACCAGGGCCATTGAGTAACATCCTGTCTTTAGTGGGATGCCATTACATGTTTTGCCTTTTTTACCTTCACAGAAAGATCAAGAGAGAAGACAAGGAGGCAGAAAATCTCTATGCTCTCAGTGAGGCCACACAGGGGCTCCCAGGGTGGAGAACGA
Organism: Aulostomus chinensis; assembly: GCF_037954235.1. NCBI lineage: Eukaryota > Metazoa > Chordata > Actinopteri > Syngnathiformes > Aulostomidae > Aulostomus > Aulostomus chinensis. The sequence continues at coordinate 643,202 of NC_141321.1, forward strand.
TACCGGGGGTCAGAGGAGACGGACAGGGAGGACGGGCGTTCCACAAAGGCCAGCAACAACATCACTGCAATGGTCAGGCCCAAGCCCCTGTACAGTTGGAGACAGGGTAGTGAGTGGGCAGATGGGTGTGGGGGAGACACTCAGAAGGTAGGTAGGGTCGTCAAAGGGTACTGTAGCCCTGGCTACTCCTGTAGCTTCCCCCTCACTGTCTGAATGTGTCTGAATGTGTTGTTAAGATGAGTCTGCAGACTAGCGATGCACAAAGAATAAAGTATTGAACATTTCAACACCAACTTCCTGGTAATATGCTGCCCCTTCTGCTCTGGAGTGAGAACTATAATGCACTGGCTGGTTCACTACCAATTGTATGTTAAACACACTACAACCCTTGTTTTCCTCAACAACTGTGAAATGATTGAATGACTTTTTTTGTTTGTTCCAACAGTAGACTAATGAAGAAGATGCAGTTCTCTCCTGCAGCAATCATTTTTTCGCCAGTTCAAGAAACCTTGCAATTACTATGACATCACATGTGATCTTGATGTTGTAATTTGAGCCTAACAAATATTTTGAGGAGATGTCACAGTTATTGTATGTTGTTTCTCTGGAGCTTTAGGACTGTTGGTCAGTGAATCTACAGAGAAATCAATAAAATGAACAGTGAGTGTACTTTGTCCAGTCAAGTCAAGTTAATTTTATTTGTATGGCTCCAAATCACAACAACAGTTATCTCATGACTCTTTACTGGTAGAGCAGGTCTAATACCACGCTCCTTCAATGAATCTACACCCAACAATTCTCCATGAGCAAGCACATCCTGCAACAGCGGCGACAAAAATCTTCCTTTTAACAGGCAGTAACATCGAGCAGATCCAGACTCAATGGGGACGGCCATCTTGCTTTGACTGGTTGGGGGGAAGAGAGCAGGAGAACGGGGCAGAGACAAAGACAGATAATGGAGGACGACAGATACACAGAAGAAAAGAGAGGGACAGAGATAAAGAGAGAGAGAAAGGGATAAAGAGAGACAAACTTACCACTGACATATTCTCGAGTAGTACCACCGATAGAGGTGCAGTGATCTGGCATCCACACGGTGGTTAATGGAGCGATACTGGGAGCAAACAAGTACACTATTAAACAAAGCACTTCAGACACACAGCAATGCAGTAAAAAGCAACAGAGCCAGTGAAAAGACCGCCAAAGACAAAAAGTAAAGCCAACCCAAGCACAGGGGGGACTTAAGGGTACATTCAAAAAGTCCCCTTTTTCTCCCTTTCCTCCCCTCTTGTCCTGCAGCCTGATGGAAAAGGTCATGGGGTCAAGGAAAGGTGGATAGTAGAACTTCTAAGAAAGTAAGAGAAGATGACTGTGATGCTGAGAGAAACCAACCATACTAAACAGTCTCCACTGCAACTGACAATGGCCTCATTAAACTACAATCCTCTGTAGCTGGACTACAGAGTGCACTTCATAGATACTTTAAGAAAAAACTCTTTAAGATGGTTTGCCACACTGTGGGAATGTGTCACCAAGTCATCTGACCACAGACTCTTTTTGACATTAAAACGCGAACACTTGTGCATATGGAGTAAGTCCATTTGCAACTAATAAATGATCAGAAACTAGCAAGGACACCAGCACTGCTTTGTTCCGGTCACAAGATAATGTCCACTGTATTTAGGAGTGGTCCTGAAAACTTCCACTAGTAGCAAAGGTAATACAAGGCAGAGCCAGCAGAAGGACAGAGAAGCTGAAGGGATCTGTTGAAGCAGGTGCTCTCAATATTCAATACTAAATCATGATCAACAACACAAGTGAACATTCACTTACCAATCTATGGTACAGATAAAGCCTCCCTTCCCGTGCATTTCTACACACCTTCATACACGTTGGACCTTCTTACTCAAAAGGCGTGATAGTGACTGTCAGATGGAGGATAGTTACATACAGAAGGCCTCAAGTCCTCCACACTGTGTCTGCCTTGAAGCACTCATATGCTTTAAAAATAGAGACAAGAAAGTGAAAGCTCTGGTCTTACCTGCTGGGCGTCCTCGATGAACACAACCGCTTGTTGGATGTAGAGGTCTCCATCACCTGTGGACAGAGAGACAAGTAGCAGCCCCATCTGAACTCTTCCTTTGACTCAGAAGAGGAAGATCATCTCAATGTTTTGAGACTAAGAGGAGGACAGAAAGTTCTCAATGTGCTATTTTAGTAAAGCAAACGGAAACTGGAAGAGATGTTGTCAGTGGAACTGGTTGGATTTCAAGTGTGTTCCTTCAGGCAAACTGGGACACAGCGGCATGATATGGTTAAGGTGTGTCTCCATCTCTGCTAAAACACCAGGGGCCAGATTATTCAGTAACACAAATTCCAGTGAGGTCCTAATCCCCAAACAGCGCAGGTGGATGAGGCTGTATCTGCAACTGACCCACTAATAGGGCGCACATCTAGAAACAGAGACACAGTCAGATGATGAGGATGATTATGATTATCAATATCTACAAATAGCAGCACACTGAGGAAAATGTAGTAAGTGTGCAAGTAACCCACTGATAACACAGTCTAAACTTGTTATTGGTGCAACCCAGACTGGAGAGACTCATGTTCTTAGCCCTCTATGGCAGGAACCAGAAAACATCCATGATGCCAGTAACAACCACTGACTGTAGAGTAAAAATGCTGGTCAGACCTTCCTGCTCTGATTCCTGACGCCAATGTTAACCTGACTTCAAGCTGCATTCTCTCTCATGGCCAGACCACATTGTTGGGCCAACACAACCAGGAGAACAGATTCATTCAGATATTTGACAATTAATCCATCTGCAGAAAGGACTTTGACCTTTGAGGCCTAACACCCTTTCTGAAGCCTGCATTAGGAGTGACCACACGCTCTTAAAACAAAGGGTCGTAAAAAGGGGGAACACTCTGGCCATTGACCCCCCCCAAAACTTGCGCCCCGCTTGACCGGAAGTTCGCGTGACGCGCCGCTATTGGCTGGTTTTATATTGTCACTCGCCTGACAATATAAAACTTCCAGTCAAGGAAAATCCGACCTCTCCTCAGCCCTCTCGGACATCGAGCTGGCAGTACAGCGACGGCGAGAACTCCACAAGCGGACATCTCTACCCCCCTGTCCATAGTCTTGAGCCACGCTACCCACGTGAACTGGTTCCCAGGTCCAGAGCCCAATCCGCGCTCTGGACCAACGGAGATCGAATCCCTTACCACTCCACCGGACCAAGTAAGGATTCCTTTAACTAGGCATTTTCTGGGCAGAGAAATAGCTTAGTTGTGTTTGTGTGATGCTCTATTTATGTGACGGTAGTCCTGTAATTAGCAGATACTATTACATAGAATTATACAGTATCTATTAATGTTAGTGTTAATAAATGTAACATTTCAAGAAGGTGCTACATGTTATTGATCCTGCACAAGTGTGTTAACACGTTTTTTTGGGTTTACTTCTCTCTTTCTCTCTCTCTCTCTCTCTCTCTAGCTTCGACCGTTAGCCGCTGCCGACGCTCACTGGTTGCTAGGCAACCAGGTTCCACCCTCCCTTCCTCCTTCTCTCCTTCACACACACACACCCACACACACGCTCCCTCACTCATACACGCTCACACATATTATCACTTTGTATCTGTTGGTTAGATAGAACCGTTATACCAACGTGTTGCTGATTGATTGATGCATTGTGTTTAATAAATACTTTTATTATAAGAGGAAAGTCGTAGTGTCTTTTGTGTACAAAAGTGTGGTCACATGTCTAAGTGATAGCCAGTGCTCGGATCTCACCCTTCGAATATCAGAGTTATCCCTATTATTTGATATTACCGAATATTGACTGTTTAGTGGATAAACTCTGTTTGAGACTGATAAATTTTCCCAAACTTGGTCAACATTTCAGTTTCCCTGAACTCATCAGGGTGGTGCCCCGAATAACTAATATTTAATATTAATTAGTAATTTATCTAATAATCAATAATTATATCCATAGTTATCGATTATCATTATTTTTGACCAATTCGCTCTTCAGCGCACAACATCATCTATGGTTAAAAAAAGAGATTGATTATGTAGATTTTTTGGAGACAGTTAACATCTTCTCATGTGATGAGTTGATGGTGTATATCGCTAGTTTCAAACCCTCTTTAATCCAGCAGTCTATTTAGGAATCTATGGCTCCACTTAGAGTCACAGAGTGGAATAGAAGCTTCTTCAACCTTTTGATTGACAAACATTAGCACTCCTCTCAAGCTCCACACACATGGAAAATCAAAATCAGTGTTGGAAGGGTGACATCACATTTGCTCCATATACTTCAGGGATGAGGTATTTTGGTAGTCCAACTGGAAGTTAGCATGGCAGGGATGAGGTACTGTAGTAGTCCAATAGGAAATTATTATCGCCATGCTTTCCTCCTCCAAAAGTCAAAATACAATGGTTCGGAGTGCAAAGGTAACATTAGCCTATGAAGGAACAACACCACAGTCACATGACACAACAACTATCATCCTGTCATCCATCATGAACACCTCCCAACCCCTGCATCACATTGTGGAGACCCTGAGCAGCTCCTTCAGCTCCAGTCTGCTGCACCCTCAGTGCAAGAAGGAGCACCACCACAGATCATTCCTGCCTGCAGCCATCAAGCTGTAAAACTACACCCTGGGAACATTGACATTCGTGTGTCTGTTTACAGCAATGTGCAATAATGGTGCAATAAAATATTCTTATTTATTCATTCTTCATGTAAATATACTTTTGTTTATGTCTAATATAAATGTTAATATTCATTTTTGTTTTGTTTTTCTTATTTCCTCATTTTTTCCTGTTATTTATATTCACCTTTCTTATTCTCTCTGTAAATGCTGCTGTAACTATTTAAATTTCCCAAGTGTGAGATAAATAAAGTATTCTTATTCTAAACTAAGCTTCAGGTTTCTTCTCTTTCCAGCCTGATCACCTTTAATGACCTCCACAACCTCTGTAGACTCCTTCAGACACATTAGAAACCATATTTATAACCATGCAGAGTGGTTCTGTATATACTGATTTTTTTTTTCACAGAAAAAAAAATCAAATACCTTCAAGTAATGTTAAAGAGGTTTCTGCTTTCATGTCTGAACACATGGACCTTTTGTGGTAGGAGCTAAATTTTGAAATGGAATAAAGCTCCAGGAAGTTGTGCTCTGCCTCACTTTCAGTCTTGTCCACAATCATTCTCTCCCTCTCAATCCAGCTTTTCTTCCTGCCTGGATCCTGGGGCTTTTGGTGATGTGAATTTGAATCGTTTTTTTTTTTACTGTTAATGTCCAAATTGCCTCTCCCTTCACTGTTTACCCCCCATACAGAATCATGTGGTACTGCTTACCATTCAGAGCATACAGGAACCTGGCTGAGGCCATAAGGGGCTCTGGGTAACATAGTTTGGTTATTAATTTTAATGTTCTCACAAGAAGAAAAACCTAATTGAGCCCGTATTTGCAAAGGCTACCACACCATGCATGTGCACATACCAGTGCAATATTTAAATATATTTGGTGACAAGGATTATTGCCTCTACTCTTTCAGGTTTTGTGCTCATGATGTAACATTTAAGTCAGGTAGAGAGTTCGTGATAATTTTGCAGAGATCTCAGAGGCAGACCAACTTCTCTTGGTCTTTTGTTGGTTTTACACATCTTATCAGGCTACTTTTCTGAGAGTGAGGCAGTGGACACATCCTGGTCTCTCTGGTGCAGTCGGGTCCCTCTCAGGCTGCTGGTCCTGACACCATCAACACAGCTATCCCTGAGTCTCAGCAGCTGGACATGAGACATTTGCAGTCTTTCAGACTCAACCCTGTCTCTGCATCTTGTGTCAACAGCTTTCGGAGGGTGTCTCAGGAGAACACTATGAACCATGCTGGCAAGAGGCCACCCGAGGCTTAGAGGGTGAGGCTTTAAGGGAAGTAGGCAAGGTTGAGAAAAAAAAAAAGCTTGCTGATTAAACTTTGAGGTCACACTATTCAGAAGTTCCAGATTATTGCTGCACACCAATGATCTTTCCTATGCAGCCATTACAAATGATGACTCACTTCTGCTCACACTGCTGACTTGATGCGTCATTGTGGCAGTTGACATGGGTGCAATTTACAAGGCTTCACACAGTTTGCTACTGAGACATGCCTCAGCACACACCATGGTGGAAAATGAGTAGCACACGAGTGCTCATTCTTGAGGAGGTGTTCATGTTCTGCATCCATGAAGTATAAGGACTTAAAACATACCTCATCCCTGACAAGATAACTTCTTGTTGGACTGCAAACATACCTCATCCCTGACATGCTAAGGTCCGGTTGGACTGCAAAAGTACCTCATCCCTGACATGCTAAGGTCCGGTTGGACTGCAAAAGTACCTCATCCCTGACATGCTAAGGTCCGGTTGGACTGCAAAAGTACCTCATCCCTGACATGCTAACTTCCTGTTGATCTACAAAACACCTAATCTCTGACATGCTAACTTCTTGTTGGACTTCAAACATACCTCATCCCTGACATGCTAACTTCCTGTTGGTCTACAAAACACCTAATCTCTGACATGCTAACTTCCTGTTGGTCTACAAAACACCTAATCTCTGACATGCTAACTTCTTGTTGGACTTCAAACATACCTCATCCCTGACATGATAACTTTCTGTTGGACTATAAACATACCTAATACATGACATGGTAACTTCATGTTGGACAACAAGAGTACCTCATACTTGTGGTGCTCTCTGGCACTGGTGCAGAGGATTGGCCTCTGATGATGATGGTGCATCATGGAGTCCATCCTCACTTCCTCCTCACTATCTGATCACTGAACCACCTCCATCAATGAAGATGGGCTGTAGTGTATGTGACCCCTACATCCCTGCACACAGAGCTGAAACGCTGGTCCATCAGGACCAAAAGCTCTAGCCTCATCAGCTCCATGACCCTTCCTGATACAGACCCTCATGTTCTTTCCAAATGAAACAACAACACAGACATCTCTGGACTTAACACATGCTACAGTGATCAATACTGAAAATTTTGGTGAAAATTGCTTCTGATGAACAGATATATACCACATATTTGCTTTCATGATCTGTCTTATCAATTCTAATACTTAAACTTTGGTTATTACTTGTATTTCTTCGTTAGAACCCCTGTTTGGTTGAAGCCTGATAGTGACTGACAATTAATGTACTTTGGTACTTTTCAGATTGTCACATTTATTTCGACAGCCTTCATGTTATATTCTGAAGTGAAGTATTTGAAGGTGTCACTTTTAATGCTAAAAACTAGAGGTCCCAAGTGTTAGTCTGTCCCATCCACGTCCTCCTCTCACCTGCGCCCCCCCACGACCCTGCACCAACCTTCGGTCAATGAGTATGACATCCGCCTGCTGCTCTGGGCCCCTGCGGACCCCCGTCCGGACCCATAATGTCCGCAGGCTGCGCTCACACTGTCGTCGAGCAGTCTGTCCGATTCCATCCAGGACCTCTGGCCCCCCACCACTCCCTGCTGCCTCTCAGCTGTCAGAGTGAATGTCGCAGATCAGAGGCAGATTCGTGTCCGTACGTTTGATCACAAACTCACTTACCAACTTTCAGACAGCAGCTCGTCCCGATGTAGGAAGTGTCTCCGGTTCTTCTGGCTCCACCCCTCCTGTCCTCTCGTGTCACCTTACACCCAAACCCCCCCCCCCCCCCCCGCCACGAGCCTCCGGATAACGTCAACGAGGAAGTAACAGCAGCTCAGGGGCGTTTAGAAGGGCAGCACTGGCCGTGGGCCCCCCAGCGTCCTACTTAGATGAGCAAGCATCCTGGAAGCCATTAAAAAGAACTCTAACTATAATGAGTAAAACCTCTTTGCGCCTTTGAACAGAAAAAACACATCAGCATCTTGGTTGTTGTCTAATTTAACCATCGCAGCAATTCAAACAATATGCCATTTTCTTGCTCCGTCATCATCATCATCATCACGAAACAATTCTTTAAAAAAGGCAGACACATACTGTAATACCATCCATACCACCGCCCATTTTCTACCACTTATCCTGTTAAGGGTCGGGGGAGGGGGGCAGAGCCTATCCCAGCAGCCTGGGCATGAGGCAGGGTTCACCCTGGACAGGTGGCCAGTCCATCACAGGGCCAACATATATAGACAGACAGCCTGTCTCTCTTCTGCCATTCCTGTCCAAAATACTTTAGCGTGCAGTCTGCAACAGAGTTTCTGGGCATCTGCAGAAGAACAACCTGATTGACTCCTATCAATCTGGGTTTAGGTGTGAGCCCTCCACTGAAACTGCACTGCTGTCAGTCACAGAATCACTGTGACAAGGCTGGAGCTGCTGGTCAGTCCTCTGTCCTACTGTGGCTGGACCTGTTCACTGCCTTTGACACTGTAAACCATCAAATTCTCCTCTCCACACTCTCTGAACTCAGCATGGAGGATCAGGATCTGTCCTGTTGTGGTTGAAGTCCTACCTCACGGGTAGATCCTTATGTCATGGTGGGGCGAAGTGTCTGAATCACATGGCTTATCGACAGGGGTACCCCTGCTCCTCTCCTTATACACCACAATGAGAGGCTCACATGGCTTCTCTTACCACCACTATGCTGACGACACTCAGCTTTTGCAGTTTTTCCACCTGAAGGTGCAAATGTCTCAGCTTGGATATCAGAGTGTCTGGCTGATATCTCCACATGGATGAAGGAATGCCACCTTCAATTGAATCTGTCCAAAACTCCTCCTTGATTCAGATCAATTTCCATCCATCCATTTTGTACCACTTATTATTATAACATATCGCGTATTATTTTGTAAACTTCTGATGATGTGTTCTGTTCTGAAAGCTCAATGGCACTGGGCTCGATTACGCTTCCTGTGTCGAGCGCAGATTCACTGAGTTGTGCCTCCCATTTCTTCAGTGCCTCCCACATGCGTTCAGACCAAACAAGCTACTGAGACAGAAGCTGCGTGTGAAGCCAGCCCCTTGCAACATGGCCAATGCTCGTAATACAATTGACATCGAAGATCCTCCACCATCCTTCAGATCTAGCGTGTGGAACTACTTTGGGTTTCGTGTTCAGTATGATCCTGATGGCAAGCGCGTCGTGGACAAAAATACAACGGTATGTCGCAAGTGTCACACAATGATAAACTACAGTGATGGAAATACGCCGATATCGCTGCAATGCGAAAATAGTGGAACCAAACAAAAACAAGGAACTACAACAACAGACGTGCTACCCGTTCGTAATTTTAATAAACTACAAGTAAAAAGGCATAATTTTGTATCGAACCGTGACTCTAAAATTTTGAAACGAACCTTGAATTTTGTGTATTGTTGCACCCCAACTAGATACTGTATTATTTTTTATTAGTAACAGTTCTATTCCACCATATCATCAGTATCATTTTCATTTTGTCACTGCATCTTACCTACCTACTTATATATGTTGTGTTTTTTAAGTGTTTTTGTCCTATTCTTATTTTTAGGGCCTGAGCCAGAAGGTACTTCAGGCGAAGACCCTACTATGTCTGTTGTTTCTACTCTTCTACATTAGTATTTTATCCCATATTTGTTTCATTCCATTGTTTTTTTTTTGTATCTGTAGAGAGAGAGAGAATTTTCATTGTCCTCCGCTTATCCGGGTCCGGGTCACGGGGGCAGCATCCTCAGCAAGGAAACCCAGACTGTCCTCTCCCCAGCCACTTGCACCAGATCTTCCAGGGGAATCCTGAGGTGTTCCCAGGCCAGCTGAGAGATAAAATCCCTCCAGCGTGTCCTGGGTCGCCCCTGAGTCCTCCTCCCAGTTGGACATACCCAGAAAACTTCTGGAGTGAGGCGTCCAGGAGGCATCCTCACCAGATGCCCGAACCACCTCAACTGACTCCTCTCTACATGGAGCAGCAGCTGTACTCTAGTCTGTCCGAGCTTGTCACCCTATCTCTAAGGGAGAGCCCAGCCACTTTGCAGAGGAAACTCATTTTGGCCACTTTTATTATTACTATCTTGTTCTTTCAGTCATTACCTACAGCTCATGACCACAGGTGAGGGTTGGAACGTAGATTGACTGGTAAATTAAGAGCTTTGCCTTTTGGCTAAACTCTTAATTTACCACAACAGACTGGTTTATTTCCCAAGTCACTGCGGAGGCTGCTCCATCTTTCTGTCCGTCCTGTTCAGTAGCTGGGGCAAGCAGTATTAATGTTCCTGGTGCCTTGTTGTACTGAAGCAGTTTTACTCTGCAAAGGAGGAATCTAATATACTCCTATCGCCATCTGTGTTTCACTTTATTAGGAATGGTGTTGGTTCATTGATAAAGCTACCAGACTGAGGCTCAGGAGTGGATAGGAAGAGAGAACAGGGACAACAGGGACAGGATAGGGAAGCCTGGACCCACACACACACAGAAACAACAATAGCAAAAAAATAACAGAAAAAAAGAAAAGCATTGGTTGCAGGATTTCCAATGCAAATTTACCATTTTGTTTAATATAATTTAAAATAAATGTCTGAGTGTGTGATTATGTATCAGTTGTGCACCGCGTGTGTGTATCTGTATGTGTTTGTCTTGGATGCTGTGGGTAGCTGACTGTTGCTAATGTGGGGGACCAGAACATGCCCCCAGTCCAGCATAGCAGGCAGGTCAGGACCAAGCCACCAGGGCACCTAGCAACCCCCAGAACACAGGGAGCCCCAGGCTACCCCCCCCCCCCCCAAACACACACACACACACACACACCAAACAAATTATTAGAATAACTGGAAAAAATTCAAGGTTTCATCAGACATGTTTATTAATTCTCAATTGTACTTTATATCAGAATACCTGGCCTACACCTTAGTACAGTATAATACACACACTATCTATCTATATATGCACGCACACACACTCTGACTATGTGATATCCACCCATCACTGATCTTCTGGATTTAACTTTAGACATCAGCTCTTATTGCTTTGCTGTGCTGGCTGCCATCTGAGTCACTTGAGTCACCTTGGGGACAGAACACAATCCATCATAACTAACAATTCACATTATTCTGAATATGTTTCCAGTCCAACAGGATCCTTAAATGTATGAATTGACTGCTACCACCTGGCTGTCGATGGAATGGAACTGCCAGGTCCAGGTTGTGTTGTAGAGAAAAGGTCGGAGGTCAAAGCGGTTGTCATCAGGACTGTAACTTTCAGCATGGTAGGACGGTGTCACTGTTGTCATCTTGTGGCGGTTCACTGAGTACATCCTAAAAAAGTGCTTCACCTTCTGTGCCACCTTCAGGAAATGAAGAAATACACAGGTATTTCTGGCTAAAAATGGCAGCATGACAACTCACCACAAAATATCTTTTTTAAGTGTAGATGGTTCCATCCAATTTATATCAACATTGTGACAATCATGCAGTTTCTCAATAAGGATCCTGAATAGATCAGTGTTTCTAAGCCAATAACCTAGAAGTGCCCATGTCATGGTACTATAATGGAAGACATCCTTGAAGGGTCCCACAGACCCTACCTCTGCATTCCCACCTGTTGACTTTATAAGTTCCCTACCTACTTTAGCAAGGAGGATATTTGGCATTCTTTTGACTTAGACAAAAAAGGATGAATTGATTGATCTGTTAAAATTTTCCTGATAAAAACCCTACTGGTCTGAATTAGCATTGTCTGCACTCATTGTCATTTGCCAGATGTTGATGGTAACACTGTTACATGACTGGCTGCCTGTGATCAGGTCCTCATGTGCCAGCAATCTTTGTGCAAGTGCATATTAAAAGCATCTCAATAAGCTGATGCAACATTCTAAAATTATTCTGCTCTGACCGATGAAGAATCTGAATTTGATTTTTCTTGCTAATCTTCTTTTGCCATACAGCTGAGTCTGTATGACTGTTCACCTGACCATGCTTTTCTGTGCCTGACCTCGTTAGCCAGTCTGTCAAAGTCATGCTAATGTTAGCTCTGGTAGCCAAGTTCTAACCAGCTGTTGTCAGCCTGTTTTAAATCATCACTGATGAATAAAATTTCAGTTTAGAGTCCAAAAGCAACAGTCGGTCAATGTCGCAGCTCTGGACCAACCAGCAGTTAATATCAATAAGTAGTGTAACTAAAGTACCTCTGATCAGTGTACATTGGAATTTTGTTGTGAAATCTGAATGATACCAGTAATATGCTATTTTAAAATCACTGACAAACACGGACACACACACCTTGCGCAAATATACACTACTCTGCAATAATCTGGAAATACAACACTCAAAATCACTACTAGGAATAATAAAGGGATCACACCTTAAACACACAACCTATAATTCAGCTGTCTTCCCATTTAAGGAACTGAAACAAAAGTACAGATTCATCAAAAATCTCTCTTCCATCTTCACAACTCAAAGTAGTTCTACCACACAAAATCTTAAAACAAAATAACGTTAAATAAAATACAGACTCCCAATCTAACAACATCCTCCCCAAAAATCTCTGCAGCTACACAATGGCTCAATGACAGACAAACCAAAACTCAACTCATAAAAAAGATCCCCCACAGACCACACAGCAATCATTCTCAAAGACCTGTCCCTGTACTACTACAGACCACAACACAACACATGGTCATGCTTTTGAACCAGTCATGGTGTTATATAGATGAACTGTTTAACGCTATCCTTCTTTGCAATGTTGTTGGCCCTTGAATTGGTAACTGATTTTCTGAAAAGGAATTGAAGTAATTTGGTGCACCAAAACCTCCAGTGGTTTGTGATGACTGTAATATGGTTAGTTTCATTCTTGAATTTTTATTTTTCCAGTAAATCCTTTTTATTACAGAGTTCAGTGTGGTAATGAGATCTTGTGGATTTGAGGTAATATTGTCATTTTGGCGAGTACTTCCTCCTGTTAATGAGGCTAGTGAGTTTCACCATCACTCCGTGAGGTGACTTTGTTGTTCTGATAAGTGGGTAGACATGTACCTATTCAAGCTCTGACAGCTTGGCAGATTTGTTGAAAAGGCCTGAACATAAGTTTATCTTGAATTATAGTTCAGACTCCTGGGCTGGTGGAACGGGTCTATGTTATGCGGAGACTGACCTCTGAAGGAGAGAGAGCATCCTTCCACAAGTGAAGGAGTTTACAGAACATACTGAAGGGACCACATTTGGAGATCTTCCTCAGGCGTCCAATCACTGATAACTCTGAGTAGGTCAGGCCCATGTCTGCCTGGGGGAGAAAGATACAAGACAACACTAATACATCAGAGCATTACTAAGTACTGTTTAGTCTCCGTAGGTGTGTTACTACCTCGTCCGTTTGCGACACCTGTCCATCAGTCAGCGGCTCCAGTTCAGCTGTGGGTGAGGCTGCCAGGATGCTGCAGACAAATCACAACCATCCACATTGATTCTGCTGTGACATGTCAATAAACACCATAGCCTAAATTTCCAGTGGCTCCTTTGGAGACAGGATGTCCCAGTAAATAATGGATAACCAGGTGCTTCTTGATGTGTGTGTGCTCTAACCCTCTAAGAGTGAGCAGCTGGAACTCCTCCACACAGTAGCACAGGAAGCTCTTCAGGTCTGTCTTGCTTATGCCTCCAATCGGGTTGATGTCAGCACTGGAGCAGTCGTACTTGGTGAAATACCCCGTCAGGCTGAGCAGGACAAGAGCAAAAGTTGTTATCCTCTAATGTTGTCTGAACTACAAACATTTGGATTTTGCAGTTGTTCTGCTTTAGCCATGAGGTCCAGAGTTTCAAGGGACTTTGCCATTTCCGTTCCAGGAAAGTGACGCTTTGAATTCAATATATGAATTTAGTTCTAATACTTTGACTGAACTGTGTAAAAAAAAAAACCTCCTGATAAAAAAAAGGCTTGAAATAGGAGCAAGACTTCATGAATAGGGCAGCAAAGTGGTGCAGTGGTCTGCACTGTCGTCTCACTGTGTAGAGTCTGCATGTTCTCCCTGTGCCTGCGTGGGTTCTCTCCAGGTACTCTGGCTTCCTCCCACAGTCCAAAGACATGCAACTGAGGACTAGGCTGATTGGATACAGTAAACTGACCGTAGGCGTGGCTGTGAGTGTGAATGGTTGTTTGTCTCTATGTGTTGGCCCTGCGATGGACTGGCACCTGTCCAGGGTGCACCCCACCTCACGCCCAAAGGCTGCTGGGATCCAGCCCCCCTGCAACCCTTAACAGGATAAGCAGTAGAAAATGGATGGATGGACTTCATGAATACCTCTCATCTACATTGGCTGAGCCCAGCACGAGCAGGCCACCTGGCTTTCCCCTGGCCCACAGGCTCAGCTGGGCAAACAAGTAGGCCAGGACCATCCTGACTCGAGCCTGAACACACACACACACACACACACACACACACACACACACACACACTAAAAGTTGTGTGAAGAGTCATCAGGAGTAGAAAGATAAAAGGGCAGAGCAGCCATGCTAATGAGACATATATAACAGTAAACAGGGTGGCTTGTGTCACCTGAATATTCTGCAGAGCTAGGTTTTCCCTGTGACTTCCTCCATTGGCACGAAACTGAGGAAACCTCCCAGTAACCCATGAGAAGATACCCAGAATGCCTTTCACTGCCATATCAATGTTGATGCTCAGATGTGTGCTGCAAACCCAGACATACATGGAAAACATGTTCAAAACATAACTAATCGCAATAACAAAATGATGAATTATCAAACTGAGGGTCATAATGACATCAGAAGAACTTGAGGCATGCATATGGAGTCACAGAGAATGACAGTTAACTGTGGAAGCCAATGTGTTGCCATAAAGAGAGAAAAAAGTAGGTCGTAAGTTATATTAATTTAGCGAATTTGAGGCAATAAGAGATAACATGTTTGAAAACATAAAATCAGTTTTTTCTTTCTTTGACCACTTAGAGATCTGAAGTTAAAGGACCACACAAGGGTTTTTTTTTTAGAAATCCTCTTTTATTTATCAGACTAGCAGACAGAGACCTTTTTGCTGCATTACATTGCTCCAGACCTACACCAGACAGCTAACTGCTAATTAAATAAGCTGCACTGAATACTAGCAGTGGGGCAAGATAGCACCTGCTCAGGAAAGTAGTTCTGGAAAAGTATCTGACTGTAAAACAACAGTATCTCATAATTTTAAAACATCTTTTATTACAGTAACTGTCAAGTACAGCTCAATTAGTGTAGACGTTGTGCATTTTGCAGCTAAGCTAACTAGCAGTCAGCCAACTGATAGGAGTCAGATATGGACACAGAGGACAGACAGACAGAAGGAAAAAAAGCTGCAGCTGGCAGGCCATGAAACTGGAGTTGTTTCTCTGGAGATGACAATTGGAGTCACAGTAACTTTTCCGATCAGCACAGTAGGTTCCACAGTCCTGGATGAAATGTTCACCTACCTCCCAATCTGATTGGCCAGGTCTTTGGCGCGGTTGCTCGTGTCCTCTGATGAGTTTTCACTGGCCATGTAGCAGGTAGTAAAGATGCGACCGCAGAGCTCTCTGGGCTGCTGAGGACAAAATGAGTCATCCCCCACCACTCTGCAGATGTCATCCACAACCTGTTTATCTGAGGAGGTGAAAGGAAGGAGTAGAGGTGCCACAGGTGAGCAACACATGAGCCACAGGGCTTCCGTTCTTTCTTTGAACAGCTGCAATCACATCTTCATGACTTAATGAATAAAAAGGCTGGTAAAGATCAAACTTGAATATTCAGATATGAAAGAGACTTTGTAAGTTACATAATAATGTCACAATTATTACCCCAACCATGTTTTACTCAGTGCACGTGTGAAGATATTCTTATAGGTAACAGCAGTTTATAAAGAGGATCATTAATCTTCTTCCTTCATTTTGGACCTTTAAATAACTGCTGACTGCTCATCTGAAAACAAGTGCTACAATTTAAAAAGGTTAACAAAGACGACATGCTAGTTAGATTCTCTTTCCATGGCTCCAATAAGTAACTAGTCCATTGGGGGAGTAAGCCACTGGAAGGAGAGGAAAGGCTACTCACTGCCGTTGTTGACAGCCTGACAGAGCAGCACACACATGGAGTAGACAATGCAGGCAGTGGAGGAGCTGTCCACACCTCCGCTCAGAGGCAACAGAAAACCGGCCTGAACACACACAGTAACACACTTTATGGCAGTAGAATTCAGTGTCACCATACCTATTTGCTCCCACATCCACCCATTTATTGCACACCTGTCCACTCCTCCTCAGGTAGTCCCAGAGCCAGCAGGCAGGCCCTAGACTGAACAACACAGATGTGAGACATTGTGCAGTGTCTGACGAGGGCTTTCCTGAGAATCCCAGCTTGTGTACCTGATCTCCTCCTCTGGTGAATGAAAGTGCCATTTGATTGGTTGATGGGTGGGGAGGTAGATATCATCACTGCTGGATAAAAAGAAGTCAACTTTGACCCTGTGGCAAGGAGTAAACTTGCTTTCCTGGAACAGACAAGCAGAGTACGAGATACGAGCTGATGAGGCATACATGCAAGCCAAACAAACATTAGTGACAACTGTCATGACACACTCGGACCTACAAGAATACTCCACGAAGATTTGCTTTCCTCGGGATGATGTCAAAATCTTCAGAGTTTTCTTTTGGCCATTTGGAGGCAGCACAACAAGCTGCAACCATAGACTGTATAAAGAAGACAAATTTTCCTGGTTTTAAGCCCCTTCAATGCTTAAACCCTGTATTGTTTCTTAATGGCCAGCAGGGGATGACTACAGTCAGGCTGTGCAGAAATCTATGAGGAAAGTAGTCTCTCTTCCTCCCTACTGGCTTCAATAAATATGTTTCTAATGAGTTGATGGTCTCAATCACTAGTTCTAAGACTTCCTAATTGCAGCAGGATGTTCATAAATTATTGTCCAATTTCGAGTCAAATGACTGTAATTTTTATACAGTCCTCACTTGATGGCAAAACCATGCTGAAACTGTCTCCTACCGACAAAGTTTCAAGAGCGTTTGTCAGAGCAGGTAAACACAAAGTACAGACCCACAGTACTAGAGCATCACTCCTAATTCTCCTGTCAATCAATACTGTAGCCATTATGGTGAAGGTCATCTCACCATGTGTGGCTGACAGACTTCTCCTCTGTAGCTCCGCACATCCTCAAGGTCAAGAGTGGCTGTGATCACCTCCTACACACACACACACACACACACACACCTGAACATGACACTAACATTGCAGAATACACCATCATAAACCCCACCCGCTCCCTACATGTTAGTCAAAGGTGATGATGGTCACAATGATGAACAGTGGTATTAGAACTCTGTATTTATGGATGATCCATTTATGTTCCTCATAGTGGTGGTGAAGGAGTCAAGTTTGTTGCTTGTGTGATACACGCCGCTCTTCTCTCCATGTTGGTGATTGTCACCTCGTGCTGCCTCTGCCCCTTTAAAGCGGACAAGCTCAACCGCAGGTGAAACATGGCTACCTTCCATTAAGGTCCCACTTATTCTGACAGTTGCTGTCTGTGTATGTCAACCCAGGAACATCTCGTGTCCATACATACCACTTCATCAAGGGAGAACTGTGCTCCCTGCGCCACAATGTCCCCATTGATAGCCACCATGGCGCAGCCGTCGTAATAGAGCCGGTCTCCATCACAGCCCCTCTGATTAGCATACAGGTAGATACCTCCACTCTGAAAGAACACCGAAAACTATTGACTACTCAGCAGGAACATTCCCAATAACTCAATGTTATCACTAGAAATGCATGCTGCCCTCTAGTGTTCCCTGTGTGTACTCCAACCTGGCTCAGATCCAGAAACTTCACATTGGTGCCAAACAGCAGCTACAAAAACCTATCACCACCAATAATTTAGTTTCTATAGATCATGAGACATACAGACAAAAACACAGGCAGACATCAACAAACTGGTAAAAATAAGAAGCTCAGCTAACCTGGGAGGAAGAAGAAGTTAAACAGTATGATTTTCTTTGGGAGACAGGAACTCAGTGCTCATCTACATGAATACACTCTTTGTGTCTCTTCTGACAAAAATCTGTGGTATAAATTTATGATACAATTACTGGCTCAAGCTGAATGCAAAATAAGACACACACATGCCTTCATGGGAGGTGGACTCAAAGAGTGATCACATGGAGAGAGACAGTCCGTGCACAAATTCCCATTAAAAGATTTTGTTCTGCAGTGTTGTTTTGAGGCATAGTGCTCTTCCTCCAACTTGCAAATTGACTAGTGAGAGGCCAGCTTAAAAAAAATCCATCAGTACACAAGTACAAACACATGTACAGTATGTCACACACTTCCTAGTGTGGGTTGCATTACTTGAAGGTAGAGTAGCCGTCTACCAACCGAGAGGTAGCTGGTTACCTCACTTACCCCCGCTGCCATGTTGAAGTGAGCAAGATACTGAACCTCTAATTGCTTCTGATGAGTGCATGGCAGCCTCTGCCATCAGTGTGTGTGAGAATGGGAGAATGTGTATATAGTGCCGCTAAGGTAGAAAGGCGCGACATAAAAATGAGTCCATTTACCATCCATCACTGGAACCCTGAGATTAACCAACTGACTCTCCAGTGACCATTTCTGGCTTAAGCATACGCTTGCAGAGAGCACTGAAGTCGTCGTCCTCCTCCTCTGCTTCATCCAGTGGGTCCGGGTCTCAGCAAGTAAGCCCAGACTGCCCTCTCCCCAGCCACTTCAACCAGCTCTTCCGGGAGGATCCCGAGGCGTTCCCAGGCCATCTGAGAGATATAATCCCTCCATCGTGTCCTGGGTCGGCCTCGAGGCCTCCTCCCGGTTGGACATGCCTGGAAAACCTCCTGAGGGAGGCGTCCAGGAGGCATCCTCACCAGATGCCCGAACCACCTCAACTGACTCCTCTACCTGGAGGAGCAGCGGCTCTACTCTGAGTCCCTCCCGAATGACTGAGCTTCTCACCCTATCTCTAAGGGAGAGCCCAGCCTCCCTGAGGAGGAAACTCATTTCGGCTTGCAGAGAGCACTGAAGTCATAGTCTTCAAATCTTTACCTTGGTGGTGGCCGACTTGATCAGCTCAACTCTTTGGCCTGCTTTGCGGAGCTCATGGTGACTGGCAGAGGAGTTGGTGAAGATTTCAACCCCGTCCAGTCCCATCCGAGTGTGAGGGCTGAACGGGAAGAGTCAACATGCAGTCAGCCCCAGTTATAGCTTCTATGACAAGCACCATCCTTGGGTGCTTTACCTTCTGGGACTCCAGAGCTCTGCACAGATCTCCGAGCCAATACAAGTGTCCTTAGTTGAGAGCACACAGTCACCAAACGGGACAGTTTCCTGACAAAGACACAGCAAGGCCAGGATAAAGGCACTGCAGCTTAAAGTCACAGCCAAACACAGGTCATGACATACCTGCCCTGTTACCTGCTGGATCATTCTGGGCAGGAAATATTCCTCCACCCTCCTTGAGGAAGAAAAGAGACAAGTACTATTACTACCATCCAGTCCCAGTGGTGAAAAGATGCCATCTAGACTCCCACAACTCTTGCTGGGAAACACTTCATTACTATTATACTTACCTGATGCACGAGTCTTTTTTATGTAATGATGCCACAGTAATGCTTCTCAACCACTCTTATTATTATTATGAGATACATAAGATGCAAATCAATAGCATCATTAATGCCAGAGCCAGAAGAGAGATGCTGCTGGACCAAACTAGAAAAAAATCTTCATGTCAGTAAGTTTCAAACACAGAGGAATGCTGCTGACCTCGTCCATCAGAGGGAATCTCCCCCTATATATCATTCTAACCAGAAAAAGAAGTAGAAGTTAAAGACAACCGCTGAATTGGTTACTGGCCTCACTTGTGCATGAAGCCAAAATGAGCTAAAACATTTATAATTGAGTACAAAATGAAAGGAAAGGCTTTTGATCATGTGTTCTAACACATGTCCCAATGTGATGGCAAGCATTCAACACACTGCTGGAGTCTCTGACTAGACAGTTCAGCTCAGTATTGGGGTGGTAAACATACTGTACATGCATGTGTGTTGTCTCACACTCTATTAAATACTACTGCATCAAGAACCCACCTGGATTCTTGCCATGGTGAGAACCAGCGCATTTCTCTGTAGATGCCATGGTTGGCCATCAGCATCTTCGGTCTGATCAGCAGGATCTTCCTATAAAGTAGAGGAGAATGAGAAATAGTATGCATTCTACCAGGAAACATGTTCACTCTTTCTTCAGTGTTTACTGCTTTTGAGGGTAATGGTGCCTGAGATGTGCAAGGGTGGTCAGCACTCACACTCTGACTGCTACTGCACTAGCTGCAGTGCCAATATCTAACATAGGAGAAATCCGCAAAACCTTTCTGCACTCCAGAAATGCCGTCTTCACCTTCCCTCCATTACTTGAACTGTCCGTCCGCAGTCGATTTTTACTTAATTTCTCCACGGGGATCAATGAAGTATTCTGCTTCTGAATGAGACAGAATTCATCAGTTCATTGATAAAAACCTCAGATATTTAGGTCCTAGCCCTGAATGAGACATGGATCTGCTCAGAGAATACATCTACACCAGCTGCACTCTCTGTGTCTGCTACACTGAGTCTGCGGGACGAGGAGGTGGTATGGGCATGTTCATTTCAGACAGTTGGATTTACACCAAACTCTGTCCATTGAGCAACAACACAGCACTTGAATATCATGCTTTAAAAATTACTGCACCTACCAAAGCATATATTCTGGTTGTGTACCGCCCACGAGGGGTGAATCTGGATTATTTTGTCTCAGAAATGGACATGTTACTCCCTGCCATCCTTGATGATGACACACCACTGATTGTCATGGGCAACATGAACATTCACATTGACAAGACACAGTCGAATGACTTTCTGGTGGTCCTTTCCTCTTTTGACCTCAAACTGTCTCCTTCTCCTCCCACTCACAAAGCTGGCAAAGTCTTTGACTTGGTACTGACTTATAACTGCTCCACAGCAGAGGTGACAGTTACACGACTGCACCTTTCTGACCATTTCTGAGTACAATTCACTTTTCCGCAAATGCAGGCATCCCCATATGGTTTCCTTCTGCAGAAACCTGAAGTCCTACAGAGTAACAAAACTGTGGGACGAGGTGTGCACTACCATGCCTGACCACACACATTTCTCTTTACTGTCTATTCACAAGGCTACAAAAACACTGTTCTTCTCTGGATAAACTCTGCCCCCTGGTGTCTAAACCAGCCAAGAAAAAAATCCACCAAGTCCATGGCTATCTGAAGTTCTGAGAGAATAAAGAGCAGGCCTCAGGGCAGCAGAAAGAACGTGGCGTCGATCCCAAGAAGCCACTGATTTATCCTCCTACTAACAAAAGCTTGCATCCTTCACTTCCTACCCACAGTCTGCGAAGCAAGCGTTTTATCAGAGCAAGATCTGTGCTGCTTCTGATGCAAGAAAACTGTTCATGGCATTTAACTCCTTACTCTCTCCTCCAGCCTCTGACCTTGACCAGCTCAGTCTGCTCCAACCTGCAACTGCTACTGTACCTCACTCTGCTCTTTTGCTCTTCGGAGTTAGAATGAGGTCTCCAGACTTCTCCTCAACTCAAAACCACAAACTGTCCTCTCGATCCAATACCTAATAACATCATGCAGACCATCTTGCTCACAATCAAACCTGCAGTCACAAACATTGTCAATTCCTCTCCGGAAACTAATGTCTTCCCCCACTGGTTTTAAGCAAGCTCAGGTTACCCCTCTGCTCAAAAAGCCCAATCTCAACTCAGTCCAGGGTGGAAATTATAGGCCGGTCTCTCTTCTGCCATTCCTGTCCAAAATACTTGAGGGTGCAGTCTTCAACCAAGTTTCTGAGCATCTGCAGAAGAACAACCGGATCTGACTCTTATCAATCTGGCTTTAGGTGTGAGCCCCAGCGTCTGCCTCTCTGAGGGCCTCTTACCCTCTGTAACCTTCAGTTGAATAACTCTGAGGCACTCAGAAGAGTGAAAGTTAAAAAGCTGTTATTCAAACATGGCTTTTTAAGTTAAAAACATGTGTTTCAGCCACAAGAGGACTTCATCAGGACAAAATGAAAATACAAAATGGTTGCAACATTGGGCTGTTCATATGTAGACAGTCACATGATCGGTGTGGGAAGGTAAGTCACATGACCAGCATCAATAAACAGCCTCCAAAAAGTAATATAAGCAAATACCTTCATCACATTTGGCAGGATTAACAATAGTGCCAATATAAATGATCCTGAAGACTTCTAGTGTCAAGCTCGATTGTTACTCACAAACAAACTTTCCAAACAGTGACAAGAGTGGCTCCTGCCTAACACAAATCCCTTATCCAGGTCTACATGCCCTCTCACCTGCTACGCTCAACCTATGAGAGACTGCTGGTGCTCCCAGCCCAGCATGGCACTAAATGTCTAGCTAGACTCTTCTCCCCTGTTGTTCTGAAATGGTAGGATGTACTAACCAACTCCATACAATCTGCAGAGTCCCTTTCCACCTCCCTTTCTCCTCCTTGTCCTCAGGGGTAGTATGAGTCAGGTGAGTACTTGGCACTGACATTGTTGAAAGATATTGTTGATGTTGAATTATTGGTTGTAGTTAGTTATGGTTGTAAACCAAACCAACAAAAAACTGAAAACAAACTAACAAAAAAACTGGCACTGATTCTGCCACGAGACAGCAACATCCGTGGCCAATCAAATTTGAAGCACTTTGTTGTACGTCCCTCCAGTCTAAATTCTTGCTTTCTTGCTGTTGTACATCACTTTGGACAAAAGCGTCTATCAAATGAAAATGTTGAATTGTCCATATCTGCATCTTTTAAAAAAAAAAACCTGATATTTTTATCTACTTTTCAGATGGTTGCATTAGATGTTGCTCCTTTTAAAATTTACTTGATGGCTTTTTTGCAATTTAATGCAATATTTTTCACTTTGTGTGTGTATATGTGTGTGCTTGCATAGATAAATATTATCATCATTATCCTTCTGTCCTCTAACTACTAGGTATAACAAGGTAAAACCAGGAAAGACACAGATGTGTGTTGTGCGTGACTGACCTGTTGAGGAACAGAACCCGGCAGTTGTAGCGTACATCATGATGCATGATGGGCCTGAGGAGAACACAGGTCACAAACAAAGGAAGTCCTGCTCTGTATCAGAGAACATCTATTGAGTCATGAGAAATCAGATTCTTTTTAGTAGACTAAAGCTAAATAGGAATTGTGTGTGTGTGTGTCTGATTTAGGGATGTGTACAATGATTTATGAGTAGTTTAAAATGTGTGTACACTTAATAACCCTGATATAAATTAATCGGGTCACATTTGTGTTCATGTCAAATGGATCACAAACACCCGCTGTTTCATGTGTCAGTTTTTCAAGGTGGGGGAGATGTTTTTCCACATAGAATAATATCAGGAGACACCAACTAAAGACTGCGTATCGAAGCCTTAAAAGGTTTATAGAAGCCTTCAAATCTTTATAGAAGTATGATACTGCTACTCTGCTTCTCCTGTGAGGAATACAGACAACAACATGGAGGAACCAGTGACCTTCGACCTGGATGAGCTTCAGATGTTTCCGCTCTTTAAGTGAGGGGTCAGGTTAACCCTTGCCTTGTGCAGGTTTAACTGACAACTGTGTGTTAGAAGGAGATACCAACATTCCAACGTCACAGATGATGTCCTGGGTGATGGGAGATTCCAGAAGCTTCTGCAGGACTTCAAAGCTGTGCAGCAAAGTGTCAGACTCATAGAAGTGGTCTGCACAGCCATAGCCACTAAAGCAGAGCAGAGGGTGACTGAGTCAGAGGAGAAGTGCACTTCCTGAACATGCGCTATTTTCATCATACCAGATCTCCAGCTCGGGGCCCAGCCTGTACTTTGCTCCATGAGTCTTAGCAGTCTCAATGCCTGCAGGGACAGAGAAGACAGCTCCTTCACTCCACCTCCCTCTGTAACCCCCCCCCCCACACACACACACACACACACACACACACACACACACACACACACACACACACACACTCTTGACCTTTACTGTCTCTGGAAAATCCACCACGGAGCAGACCTCATTTACATAATTGTGTCAGATACAGCAACAATACTAATAAAAATGTTCTGAAGATAAATTGACGACATCACACTCAATGCCCGACCATACTCATAACAACAGAAAGTCTCCTCACAACCAGTTGTTCTCAGATCTGCGGAACCACCGGCTGAGTTCAAGAAGCGATTGTTCCTTGATGCGAATTGGCTTTTTGTGTTATGATATATGCCGTACGTGTTAATGTGTATCTTTGAGGTAAACTAATGTTTGTTAGGCTGAGTTAGTGACTGAGTAGCCCGAAGCATGGTGATAGTCACAGGTGCAGTGGTAGTAGTAGAGTGACTTAGCCTACTCCTCAGTATTCTGTCCAGGTTGCCGTCGAAGTCCAGAGCCCATTGATTCAATGAGCAAGTGGCGACAGTCACTTTCCGCCCCATCTTGCTCAGTCACACACACACACACACGAACACACACTAAACAAATAACAAAGGCTTCAGAGTGTTAAAATTGTGTATCCGGTTGTTCTTCTATTGAACGTATTAGCGGATCTTAAATAAGCTCAAAGGTAAATTTGCGACACCTACTGGACTGGAGTATGAAGCACAAAACATCATCATCATCATCCATCGTCGTCTTCTGCTAATTCCTTACTAGTGAGGGTCGCGGAGGGGGGCTGGAGCCTATTCCCAGCATCTACGGGCGAGAGGCGGGGTTCACCCTGGACAGATCACAGGGCCAACATACAGAGACGAACAACCATTCACACTCACATTCATACCTACGGTAGTATCAATCAGCCTAGTCCCCAAATTGATGTCTTTGGACTGTGGGAGGAAGCCGGAGTACCAGAGAGAACCCACACAGGTACGGGGGGAACATGGAGACTCCTAACAGAAAGATCACGCGCCCAAGCCGGGACTCGAACCCCTAACCTTCTTGCTCTGAGGCCACAGTGCTAACCACCGCACCACCGTGCAGCCATCATCATCATCATCATCATCATCATCATCATCATCATCATCATCATCATCATCATCATCATCATCATCATCATCATCATCATCATCATCATCATCATCATCATCATCATCATCATCATCATCATATCCATCCATCCATCCTCTTCCACTTATTCTGTTAGGGACCTCACAGCAAGAAGGTTCCGGTTAAATCCCTGTTAAAGGATGGGAGACCATGTAAGAGCAAGAGCAAGGCTGGATGAGACTTATACCTGCTTAAGGACCTTTGGACCTTTGACACTGTTAGACTGCATTAACCTGCTTCAACCCTGTTTTTTGTTTCCCTGTTTTAATATTACATTTTTAACTCGACCTTGTCATTCTTTTTAAATACAACATCCTTGTCCTCTGCCTCTGCCTGGGACATTATGTTCTCAGTTTGGCTTTAATCAGCTATGAAAAGCACTTTCACAAACCACTTCTTTTAAAATGGCATCACCATTTTTTAATCTGATGGACCTCAGCACAATCATCGTGCAAGGTTCTCTTCAGAGGGAGAGAGTATTCAGAGGCAGGAGTGATGTGCTGTCTTTTCCTGACATCATTCTCTAGGAACACTACAGGTTCTCAAGCGAGGAAATGCTGTTGGAGCCATATGTGAGAAAGCCACAAAAAGGAGCCACATGTGATGTGCCAGGCAAGGAAATCAGGACCCCAAATGCAGAGTTCAAAAAAGGAGTTTATTCTTAAAAGTATCAAAAGAAAATCACCAGTAGACTTGGAACCAGGCAAAAAAAAATCAGATAGAAACTGGTTGCAAGGCAAGAAGTAGCTCTCTGGAAATGCAAACGCAACCACTGGAGCAATCAACGAGAATGGTCTGACTCCGGAGACTAGCACTCCTGGAGATCGCTCCGCCCCTCGGCACTCCCTGTGCAGGGAGAGGGAGAGGAAGTTGATGGGGAAACAGGATCATAACACCATGCACTTACTGTTGTACAAACTGTGTGCATATCATTGCGTTTTTTTGCCACAGGCACCTACATCCATTCAGTTGGTGATACAGAAAACTGGGCAAGAATACTGCATGCCGTGCTACTTACAAAGTTGTACTTGCTCTCGCTGAACGACTTAATGTATGAGGTCTTCCCTGGCCATTTGCCACAATGGCTTTAAAAGAGGCCTTCTATAAAATAACACGTAACATACATTTATAGTTCACTTTATCAATAATCAGTGACAAACACTTGCATGTGAAATATAATGTATAAATCTAATTCCTTCATTGATAGAGAGAGAGAGAGATAGAGAGAGAGAGAGAGATATCCCAGGATGACATCACTACGGGTTTATTCCTGTTCTAATTGGTCGACAGAGTCAACATACTTGAACATGAGCTGAACAGACGTGTTGTATCTGATCTTCTCCACGTCAGTGACAGAGCAGCTGTGACGGCGGCCCAACTTATAGATGAAGTTCTGTCAAGAGACCAGGAGCAAAGGTTTGGGTTCAGTCATGCTGAACCGGAAGACTCTTCGGACTACTTTTCTTATGTGCATGTTGGGATGGGGGGTAGCTGGGGCGGGGAGTGGGTCCAGTGCTGCCTCCTTTGCTAATTGCACCATTGCAGGCCTGGGGGCCTGGCCGGTGCTCTTGGTCCGCCTCCCGGCATGGTGGTTGGGCTGGGGTTGGTCATGGGCCTTGCTGTTGTGCGGTGGATCGCTTGCTGGCAGTTTCACTAAGTCTGAGGTGCCCTGGACTGTATCAGCATCTATGGACTACTCAGCCCCTGTATGGAGGAAGATGAGGGTATGATTGTTTTTTCTGGGGGTGGCGGAGCCTTTGGCTCACACGCCCAGGCGGGCTGGGCCTCTCGGGGGAGTGGGGGGTCCTGGCTGGCTGGCTGGTGGTGCCCTATAGCCTGAAGCCCGCCTGCTCTGGGAGGAGGGGGAGAACAGGTGATGGGTGGAGGGGATGGGGATCGAGGGATGGGGGGGGTAGCTCTGAACGGGAGTGGTGGGCCTGGTCGTTGTGGTGGGCTGTGGTTGCCCCGCCTGGGTGTGGGGTGTGGGTGGGTGTCGGCCTCGCCGCTGGCGGATCTCTTGGGGGGCTCTGGTCGGGTCTCGGGCTCTGCTCATGCTGTGGGGGGGGGGGGGTAGCCTGGGGCTCCCCGTGTCCTGGGGGTTTCTGGGTGCTCTGGTGGCCTCGTCCTGGCCTGCCTGCTATCCTGGACTGGGGGTGTGATGTCCTGGCCCCCCACATCAGCTACAGCCAGCTATGCACAGTATCCAAGACAAACCGTAGCACACACACATACACACACACATACACACGTGTATACACACATACATGCATGCTGCGCACAACTGACCCATAATCATACACTCAGAGATTTATCTAAAAATTATGTTAAACCCAATGGTAAGCCTGCACTGGAACTTCTGCAACCAATGTTTTTTCCTTTTTTTTCCTCCTCTCTGTTGTTGTTACTTTTTCTTTGTTTGTTTCTTTGTTTGGTTTTTGTTTCTTTCTGCTATTGTTGTTGTTGTTTTTGTCCCCCCCCCCCTTGTCTTCCTTATCCTGTCCCTGTTCTCTCTTTCTATCTACTCCTGAGCCTCAGTCCGGTAGCTTTATCAATGAACCAATACCATTCCTAATAAAATTAAGCATAAATGGAAATAAGAGGAGTTTATCAGATTCCTCCTATGCAGAGTAAAACTGCTTCAGTCCAACAAGGCACCAGAAACATTGATGCTGCTTGCCCCAGCTACTGAACAGGACAGGTTAATAAAAAAAAAAATTCCTTCATAGGATTCCCTCGGATGATAGGTGCAATTGATTGCACCCGCATTCCAATTAGTCTTGTCAATTTTATTTGGAAAGTACCAAATCACAACAAAAGTTATCTCATGATACTTTACAAGTGGAGTTGGTCTTGTATCACCCTCTTCAATGAATTTACACCCAACAATTCTCCATGAGCAAGCACATCCTGCAACAGCTGCGACGAAACCCTTTCTTAAAACAGGCAGGAACGTCATGCAGATCCAGGCTCATTTGTAGTGCCTTTCAAAGTCCTTTCATTGTATTAATGTTCAGGTAAACTACCTGGTGCTCATTTTTGTAACATGATTGGTGGCACACAGCTTGTAGGTACACTAAAGCTTTCTAACAGTGTGGAACGTTAAACTTCGTACAATTGTATATATTATAATTACTCACAGACACACATGTGTGCATGGGTGTGTGTGTATATAATTATCCCTTTAAAAGCCTTAACTGGTACCTTTTCCTTCTTTTAGTGCTTTCATTGTGAAATTAACCTCAATGCTTTTGCAGATGACTTGTGACCCCCAGTTGATGGTCACAAATGTTGAAGCAAAAAGGCCTGGCTCGGTTCACGACTCCTGCATTTTCTGGAAGTCATCACTGGGTCATCGGTTTGAGCAAGATATGGCAAATATATACAATTAATACTATTGCATATTTAACTGTGGCACTGATCAAGTAATTTCCTCTCCTTTTTTTAACAGGGCACTATGATTGGCTTCTGCTCAGGGATAGAGGATACCCGTGTATGAGGTTCTTGACGACCCTCGATCCTGACCCACAGACACCACCAGAGAGGCACTTCAATGTGGCCCTCAGCAAATGCCGGGTAAGGATGGAGATTACCTTTGGAATCTTAAAGTCACGATTTAATCGTCTCCGCAGTCTGAGGGTCTCTTCTGAGCAGGCCTGCCAAATCATGACAGCATGCGTGCTGCGCCACAATGTCACCACCATTCAAAAGGAGAGATCCCCTCGTGCCATTGGTGGCACCTGACATCACTGACCCCATCACCTTGGATCACCCCACTGGAGCAGCAATTAGACAGGCCATTACCACCAGTTTTTTATGTAAAAGAAAAAGAAAGAGATTTTATTTCATATATAATTTGGATTCTTTATTCCAAATTTAATTTAATCTGTTCTTTGTGTGTGGCATGAAGGATGTACAACTTTCATTTCATTTTGCAACCCTGTTATACAATGAAAAGTTAAGTTGATGAGTTGAACATAGAAAAAGAGAATACACCAATCACAGTATGTGTTTCACATGTATTTAGTTGATATGCCTTTGCTAGGAAAAGAGAAAGTCATAAGTATACAATGTCAATCATGTTCAACCAATAAAATTCAAAAGATTCAAAGATTCAAAAGTTTCACAGATTCAAAGTGTTTATTGTCATATGCACAGTATGGAAACAGTTTCCCTGTACAATGAAATTCTTACTTTGCTGTCCACAGAATGCCTCACAGTGTAAAGTAATATAAAAAGAAATGTAAAAATTTACAATAAACAAATAATGCAGAATGGAATTTAGAAATTTCCAATAACATAATAATTTGCAATGAACAATAACACAGTATAGATGGGAGGAAACAGTGCAAATAAACAGTACTGTGCAAAATTTGGTATTGCAAAAACAAAAAATTGTGCATGTGTAGGCAGAGGTCAAGTACAGTCATGAGGTAGTTATTGTTTGAGTCTGATTGCAGAGGGAAGAAAGAGTTCTAAGTACATTTACTGCAATACTGTCTCCAGTTGCTCAATTTTCAATTTCAGCTTTTTCTTTATGTTGTCCAGTTCCAGGTTCTTTTTATATAAGGCCTTCACACTGTCTGCTCCAATTTGTACAAATAGGCTTGCATCAGTTGATAGGACATTGGGCGGCATGGTTTAGAGGGTGAGAGTGGCTGTAATTGCTCCTCATGAGTAGGTTGGTGGTTTCACCATCAGTGTGTGTGTGTATGCGTGAATGAGTGAATGAGATGACATTGTAAAGCACTTTGAGTGCCGCTAAGGTAGATAGGTGCGATATAAATTGAGTCCATTTACCATTGCTCCTCCTGGAACCCTTATCGTGGTAGAGAAGCATGAGTGCCTATGTTGTGGGCATTTTGCCTCTGGTAGGGTCACCCAAAGCAGACTGGCCCTAGGTGAAGCGCCAGACAAAGAACGTTCAAAAGACCCTTCATGGGCAGCAGATCAAGGCGGGGGCCTTGGCTGTCTCATCCCAAGACATAGAAGCTGGCTTTTGGGACATAGAATGTCACCACTCTGGCCAGGAAAGAGCCGGAGCTGGTGGAAGAGTTTGAGTGTTACCAGCTAAATATAGTCGGCCTCACCTCAACACATATTTCCAGGTCCAGAACCCAAGTCCTTGAGAGGGTTTGGACTCTCTCCTTCACTTGAGTTGCTCCAGGTGAGAGGCGGAGGGCCAGGATCAGCTTTTTTAATAGCCCCAGACTCTCTGCCTGTATGTTGGGGTTTACCCTGGTGGATGAAAGGGCAGAGAGTCTTAAGCGCAGAACAGCAGCTCAGAGTACCCACCCTTTTTAGAGGCCTTGGGAAGGGTGCTGGATGGCGCCCCGACTGGGGATTCCCTTGTCCTACTGGGGGACTTCAACCCTCACATGGGCAGTGACGGGCCATGATGAGGAGGGATGGCAGGCCCGACCTGAACCTGAGTGGTGTGTAGTTATTGGACTTCTGTGAGAGTTGTAGTTTGCCCATAACTAACATCATGTTTGG
The DNA here is from genome assembly GCF_037954235.1 of Aulostomus chinensis. NCBI lineage: Eukaryota > Metazoa > Chordata > Actinopteri > Syngnathiformes > Aulostomidae > Aulostomus > Aulostomus chinensis. The sequence continues at coordinate 673,809 of NC_141321.1, forward strand.
ACATAAAGATGTCCATCAGTGCACGTGTCACCAGGACATCCTAGGTTGTAGGTCTATGATTGATTTTATAGTTGTATCATCTGATCTGCGGCTGTACGTTCTGGACACTCAGGTGAAGAGAGGAGCTGAGGTGTCAACTGATCACCATCTGGTGGTGAGTTGGATCAGATGGCAAGGGGAGATGCTGCACAGACCTGGTAGGCCCAAATGAGTAGTGATGGTTTGCTGGGAGCCTGGCTGAAGAACCTGTCAGGATGATCTTAAACTCACACCTGCATCAGAACTTCGATCGCATCCTGGGTGCAGTGGGGGACATTGAGTCCCAATGGACCATGTTCCACTCTGTCATTGTTGAGGCGGCTGTTGTGAGCCGCGGCCATATGTCTGCTGGGGCCGATCGCAGGGTGTGGCTGGTCTGCGGGTCTCCATAGGCGAGGCCACAGAGACTGACTATTGGTCAGCTCTGGAAAGGTTCTAGCAAACTGTCCGTTGCCGCGGGGGGAAGGCAGCAACTTGCCCATACTGTTTACAGTGGGGACGGGAGGCTGCTGACATCAACTGGAGAGATAACTGGAAGTGGAAGGAATACTTTGAGGAACTTCTCAATCCCACAAACACGCATTCCATGGAGGGAACAGAGTTGGAGGCATACTGGGGGGGGGGGGGGGGGGGGCCTCCTTACAAAGGGCCATTCAGTCTCTCCAGACTCATTACTGGAGGAGTGACAGTGTGTGCATTGCCAGCAGTAAGTCAGACTTGTTCCCAGTGAGGGTTAGACTCTGCCAAAGCTGCCCTTTGTCACCGGTTCTGTTCATAACTTTTATGGACAGAATATCTAGGCACAGCTGGGTGGTGGAGGAGGTCGAGTTTGGTGGTGGGAGGATGTCATCTCTATTTTTTGCGGATGACGTGGGGTCAGGGGGAGATCCTGCCTCAAGTGGAGGAGTTTAAGTATCTCGGGATATTGTTCATGAGTGAGGGTAGGATGGAGCGGGAGATTGACTGGTGGACTGGGGCAGAATCCACAGTGATGCCGGTGCCAAACTGGTCCATTGTGGTAAAGAGGGAGCTTAGCCAAAATGTTAAGCATGTGCATGTTGATGCACACAAAGCCTGAAGCAGAAATCCTTGATTGACAAAGTAAGATCATATCCACTGTCGTGATACCATTTATCTCTGATTGCGAGTTTAGAGTTTGTGGAGCTAGCTGATTGAAAGAAAACCTGGCTATGTTGAATTTGCTTCATAGTACATCCCTCAGGTCCAGCACCTCACTCCCTAAATGAATTTATACTCAACAATTCTCCACGATCAAGCACAACCTGCAACAGCAGCAACGAAAACCTTTAACAGGCAGGAACTTTGAGCAGATCCAGGCTAAATGGCGAGCCTATCTACAGATAATGGAGAAAGACATTTATAGAGAGGGACAGAGATAAAGGGGGAGACTGACAGACAGATGGGAATGTGAACAGGCTGGAAGGAGAAAGACAAACAACTAGCAAACATGTCATAAACAAAAATGATACATTTAAAAGCAGAGAGACATGCTGCTTTACGTGGCACAACTTATCGCCCTGAATTTACATGATGCACTAACTTGATTAAATTAGGCATCAGGTGTCTGCAGCGATGTAGGCAACCCGTCTTGAAACACGGACTAAGAAGTTAAATGCGGGCGAGTCATAGGGTGCCTCCTCCATGAAACTCTGTGGGGCAATGACCAACAAAAGATGCATCTCTGCGCTAAGTTATTCAACTGTTGTTTGCAAGCTGAATTGTAGGCTAATTATTACATCATTTTAAAGTATTTATCAGACTGATTATTAATATTGTGAACTATAAATATATGTTACCTGCGATTTTATAGAAAGCCTCTTTTATAACCATTGTGGGCAAATGGCCAGGAAATACTAAAAACATTTTCAGTAGTTCAGTGAGAGCAAGTATAACTTTGCAAATAGAGCAGTATGCAGTTTTCTGCATCATCAACTGAATGCATGTACTGTAGGTTCCCATAGCAAAAAATGCAATGATATGCACACAGTTTGTGCTACAGTCAGCATGTGGCTCCTGCGAATCTGCAGCATTCATAGAAAATGACGTCAGGAAGAGATAGAGGATCACTCCAGTCTCTAAACACTCTCTCCCTCAAAAGATAACCTTGCACAATTATTGCACCGAGGTTCACTGATTATTCAAAAATGGTGATGCCATTTTCAAAAGAGAGTTTGGGAAAGGGTAATGCTATTAATAGCCGATTTAAGCCGACACTCAGAACATAATGTCCCACCTATGAGGGCGGCTAGAAGATTAATTTTCTTAAAATGCAACCAGCAATTTTTACTGGGGAGCATTTATTGACCCAAAACAGCACACAGACCAAAGTTGCGGCAGAGGAAAAGGATGGTGTTGTATTTAAATAGTGTAAATGACAATGTCTAGTTAAAATGCAATATTAAAACAGGATAATAAAAAACAGCGTTGTAGCAGGTTGATGCAGTCCAACAGTGTCCAAGGTCCAAAGGTCCTAAGCAGGTGTAAGTCCCATCCAACCTTGATGTTACTCTTGGATGGTCTCCTGTTCTCTCATGGTGCGTGGCTTGTGAGTCCAGCCGATAAAGTCTGAAAGGAGAAGAAACCCAAATCAGCAGGCCCTTCTGTTCTCACTTTTCTCTTCAACTAATGGGGTGACTATCTTTTTAAATCAACCAAAAAAAAAAAACCATCACAAAAAGAAAATCTTAAAACTAAATGCTGTAATCAAATAAAATCCATCCATCCATCAATTTTCTTCCGCTTGTTCCTATTAAGGGTCGAGGGGGGCTGGAGCCTATCGCAGCAACTACAGGTGAGAGGCGGGGTTCACCCTGGACAGATCGCCAGTCCATCGCAGGGCTAACACATATAGACGAATAACCATTCGCACTCACATTCATACCGACGGTCAATTTAGAGTATCAATCAGCCTAGTCCCCAATTGCATGTCTTTGGATGGTGGGAAGAAGCCGGAGTACCAGAGAGAACCCACACAGGAACAGGGAGAACATGCAAACTCCACACAGAAAGATCCCCTGCCCGAGCTGGGACTTGAACCCAGAACCTTCTTGCCCTGAGATTGGACTCGAACCCGGAACCTTCTTGCTGTGAGGCCACAGTGCTAACCACTGCACCACCGTGCAGCCTCAAATAAAATTAAGGCAAATAAATAGCAAATAACAAAACCAACAACACATGCAAGAAAAGTAATGTCACTTCTTTGAAATTTAATTTGAGGTTAATTATCGATCAACAGTTAGGTTCAATCATCCCCACAAGCAATAAAAAAAGGCACAAGAGAGAAGGCACTTTCACTCTGGCCATCAAGGCGCTAATTTGCCTGTCTTTTTTGCAGCTCGATCCGAGGTTTCAGACAGAGTGTGGCAAATTGGGGGTCAGTTTTAGCCTGGAAATATACCTCTTCTGAGGGTACACTTCACGCTGCCTCCATTGCTATGTGAATCAAAGGCATAAATGTGCCAGCTTGGTGTGAGGTGGGTGGAGGTCTCGATGATGATGTAAACTCTTAAACACTTGCCAGTTCTCCCACATAAAACCCCTCAAGAGAATGTCAACACCGACGCTGCCGGCAGCCAGAGCAGCAAACACTGTCTGTTTTGAGACTTACGGACTGTCACTGGGCTAAATATTCTTCCGACGCAACGTCACGTCAGCAAGATGAGCACTTGTAACATCACCTGCTCCAGATCAGGTTAAGTTACCATGGTGATCTATCCAGGTTAAAAGAGAGCCACCTTTTTAGCAAACCCTGGCTTTAGTCTCAACATACGTCACTAATCCACTGATCTTGCTTCGTAGCGCACCCCTCTGTCATAAGATGACTTTTGTTGTGATTTGGTGCTATACAAATAAAACTGACTTGACTTTAAGTTATTTTAGTAATATGTTTTGCCATGAAAACCGTGATTTATTCTTGAATCCTCCACATATTTTCTCAAAAACCTTAAAAACAAATCAGAAAAATAGCATTGTAATGAACATTACAGTACAGTATACTGAATGTCAAATGTTGCACAGGAAGAAACAATTACTAGTTCTCTTCTCTGAATGTCCTTGTGATGCTGGCCACAGAGAATCTGCTCAAATTGGGTTGGACTCTTTGACCTGCTTCCCTCCTTGCCATCCCAACAAGTTGCCTGAATGTCATCAGTAATGATTGTTCGCTGTCTTCCTCTTTCCCTTCCTCCTCATCCACCACCAACAAACTCTTCCTCCTCTGCCTTCCTGTATGTTTCTATCCATTGTAGATGGATGCACATGTACCAATTGTGGATTCTGAACTGACTTTTAATGAGTCCATTTGGTCTGATAACATCATTAGAAACAATTGTTCATTTTATTTGTGTGTAAAAGATGACAGCTGTGTTAGAACTGTGTTCACGTTTTGCTGCTAGTGTTTATCAACACAAGTGTTTCACAATTTGAGATGTGTTTAAATGACTGAGAAAGGTTTTGCAGAAAAGAACAGATTGGTTTTGCAAATTGTTTCTCAGAAAGTGAACTGTGTTTGGCCAATATTACCTGCAGGTTTGGCCAAAAGAGTGCTTGATCATTCTCATTCAAGCCACCCTGAGCCTGGAGCATGGAGGATGTTGGTGATTTTGTTGCAAAGCTATGTCAGCTAAATAAACATGGACCTGACACACAATGTACATTTGAAAAATGGAGCTCAAGCTGCCACATATACAGAAGAGCAGAAACTAAAATATTGTTGCCATTACATATTCAATTGGTCAATCAACTTTGGGCATGGCTGCAGATTGGCCTAACAGATTGAACAAACAGCGACCACCCTTGAAGCTTCTATATCGCAGTAATGATGTACATTTTAAGGTTTCCTGAAGTTGTCCTCTGAGGGGCTGTTGGCTGGTTTGAAACCTCATGGTTATGCAGTACAAACACCACAGAGACTTCTGGGCTCCGTGTATTCCATAGCACTATTTTCAAGACCATTTCAAACCTGAGAGACTGGATTTGACTGATAGCAGAATAGCCAGATGAAAGTACAGAAGCAAAAGATGCATTACAAAGAGTTTCTGTCTCTTTATTTGCACTAAACCCACTGAACACAAAAGCAAGCTCCACTTTCTTTCCTTGCCTTTTCTTAAGAAGCGAACAGTGGACCTGATGTCCTGACAGGATTGAAGAGGTGCAGAACTTCCGTGATGAAAACACTGAAATGCAAAGAAGTGAGCTAATAAATAAAAGCAGCCCAGAGTCATTACAGCCTTGTTCTGGTCTCAGCGATGACAACAGACTCCTTCATGTGCTGTTCTTTGAGAAGTCTCCAGGTATTGGAAATAATACTTATAATTTCCATGACACAAAGAAGTCTTTCCAGATGTTAAGGATGTGTCCCTTCCTTCAGTTGTGACCTCCACAAACAGCAGGTCTCACTTTCAGAGCTGAGGTGATTCTCTGTCTACCGGCCACGTTTCTTCCCCTCAAAGAGGAACACTATCAAACTTCTGCCTTCTGCTCCGCTGCAGCACTCATGTTTGTTTTAAAGCTCAGCTGGTATAAGTCCCCTTGTGCAGCATCTCTGGGAGGTGCACAGCCAGGCGTCACACCAAACATGAGGGGGAATAGAGTGAGTTGAGTCTGTGTGTGCGTGTGTGTGTGTGTGTGTGTGTGTGTGCATACATGTCACTGTCCAGAGTAGGTGGGGTATTGTGTAGGAGAATGTTTGTGTATGTGTAGCTGGGATTGGGTATGTGTATGTGCCAGGGGCAGTGTGGCGTGTCGCTCAGGACAGAGGTGAGTGGACAGCAGGCCATCTTCAGAAGACTCGCCTGTGGACAGAAGAGCAGAAATATAGCTACCACCGCAGCAACAACACATCAGATGTTTTTCTTCTCCAAATTTTTGTGTGTGTCTGTAATCAAAGAATTAACCACCAAGCACAATATGATTGATGTGGAAATACTTGAGTTACTGGCTATTACACCAACTCAAATATAAAGTCTGAGTCATCTAGCACCACCATGAGGTGAAGACAGAGGAGGGGCCTACCAGCTGAAGGGTCCACACCCGTGTGGCTCCCAGTGATGTGGTGCCAGTATGCTGATCGAGGCAGGATGGCAGTGGGAGTGCATGGGTAGGAGCCAGGCTCAGAACCCTGAGACTTCAACTGGACAATACACACACACACACACACACACACACACACACACACACACACACACACACACACACACACACACACTTATTAGCTGGAAACAATGTTTTTTGTTGTTTGTTTCCGTTTTTTCAATTTCTTTTTCTCATTTGCACCTTCCTCCATCATGTGGGAGAATGCATTGAGCACATTACACCCTTTTCACACTGAAAAACGCATGTCAACGTGGGTTTCTGGATCCACGTTTGCTTGGCATTAGGGCGCATTCAAGCTTCCAGTCTTAACTCCTGCTGTGAGGGCTGCGTGCCTGTGTTTTTCTCTCTCATACGTCATTGCGCTGACAACGTCTTCATTACACATAAACGTGCACGAGTACACCGACAGGTAAACAAATGACAACATGGATGTCGTTGAGTCGAACGTTGTCGTTGCGTGCATTGCAATGTTGTCTCTTTTGCAAAGCATACAAACTAGGCGAAGTTTGGAAAATGTGCAAGTGCTAACGCAGCGAAGGAGGATTGAGTTTATGGCAAGTCTGGAAGGGAGCCAAAGAAGCTACAGGCGAACCCACACAGGCGTCACAGTAACAAAATCAGGATGAGACAGGAAGGTTGCGTGAAACCTGAGATGACACGGGTTGCCTTTTTCACACTGCCGGCAAGCCAAGCTGAGCCGACCAGTGCCGCTAAACACCCGGGTTGCTTGGCGAATCGGTCAACGCGTGTTGAAATGCAGAGTTGACCCTTTCAGAGTGCCCAAAAACCCATGTTGACTCACGTTTTTGGTGCAGTGTGAAAGGGGCTTTAGATTGAAAACTAAGGATCAACACCAAATTTATTCATCTTTATTAGAAAATGTAATAAAGAACAAACGAAAACCAGGAAACAGACAAACATTTCAAGTTCCTCAACTGTTGTTCTAGCTGGTGTAGCTGTGTGCGTCACCTCTGCTGGAGTACTGAGGGAAACGCCCACTGACAGTGCATCACCAAAATGTTAGCAAACATTTGCTTGTGTGTATGTGTATGTGTGTGTGTCTGTATGTGTGTGTGTGTGTGTGTGTGTGTGTGTTTCACCCTGCTGTTTTTCTCCATCTCCAGCAGGACCCTCTTGTGCTGCTCTGCGATGGCCAGCGTAGACGAGTGAACCCTCTGGTAGATCTGCTCTCCTTCTCTAGTCTGGAAGGTATAGAGGCCTTCACCACTGTCACACATCCTGCACACACAACAGCAACACAGCAACAAGCCTCACATCGAGCTCATGTGTTTCTAAAATGAATTGACTACTTCACTTTATGCTCAGGAAATGTATTGGTAAGTATGTGAGAGCACAACTGTGTAGGATGACAACACAGATACTGAATCAGCTCTTCTAGCTCCTCAGCTTTGATAGGACACACACTGCAAGAGAGGAGCTCTACACTCCATAGTGATGTCATCTGAGAGTTCCCTCAGTAGGACCATTTAGTACTCCAACCAGTATTCATTTAGAACCTAACACAGGAACACGGGGCCCAGATGGAAAAAGTTCTGAATAGACCCACATAGTGTGTGTGACTGATGGAGGCATTTATGGTACACAGGTCCAGTTTGGTCTGGTTCTGCCAGGTCTGACTCAAAGCTAATGATGAGACAGACTGAACACCAAATGAGCTGACTGACACACACACACACACACACACACACACACACACACACACACACACACACACACACCTTGTGATGTAATAGTTTTTTCTTAGTGTAATATGTAATTTTATATATATACTATATATATATATACTGTATATATATATACTATATATATATACTGTGTATATATATACTATATATATACTGTATATATATATGTATGTATATATGTATATATATGTGTACATATATATATATATATATATATATATATATATATATATATAATTTAATAGACTCTTAAACGCTAAATGGGACTAAATGTATGCATGTGTGAAACCTCTGGTCTATAAAACCATACCAGATGTCTCTCTCACCCTCCCGTTTGTTGTCTTACCGTCCAGCTTCGAAAGTGAAGCGGGTGGCATCGCGTCCGTAGCGCCGCAGTGAGCAGAGTGGCCACGTGACCAGCTTGTTGCGAGGGTTGTGGATGTCCCACAAATAGATGTTTTCATGGGTTATCTGCATCATGCACTCCCCGTAGATGTCCAGATTAGGACAGGGGAGCAGGAAGACATTGAAGCGCTCTGAGGACCAACAGGAGCAGTGTTATTTCTCTGAACAGATGAAATCACAAAGGGCCAGGTGTCTCTGAGAATAAAAACCACTCTAAAAAAAAAAACATGGCAGAACACAGGAGAGCCAATACCTCTGGTTAGGACTCAGCTGTTCATATGCACCCAATGAAAGGGTCCATTCATTTGAGGACACCAACATTCACATTCTGGACAGAGAGGAAAGATGGTTTGAGATGTCAAGGAGGCCATCTTCATGTTGAGAGACCCCTGATGAACAGGGGGAGGGGGGGGGGGTTATGGCATCACTTATCAGCCACCTACAGTGCTCCTTTGAAATCCCTCAAAAGGAGATTTAACCACCATCCCCATCGAAACCCTGATGACCCCAGGCTCGGGTGGAGGTTAACAACTCTCGATTAGCCACTCACCAGGCCCTTTGTGATTCAAATGACTCACAGGCTGACAAGGGTGCTAACAATGCTCTGCCCAAGCTCTTAGGTGATTCCCTCGAGTGGTTAAATACCTGGGGTGGCACAGTGGTGCAGTGGATAGCTCTGAGCCTTTAAAACCGTACAGCCAGGAGCCTCTGGAGCAGCAATACCATATTAACACCCCACTGAGCAAGTCATCATGATGGACGCACTGGGTACAGCGAGGGCGGATGTGTAAACTTCATTCACATAGCACCTTAGAAGAATGTTTCCCACAGCTGCAGTTTTTGTTACAAATGGGAAATGAACAGAGGCACAAACACCCATTTGTTTTGGACGTGATGTATTCAGGCATTCTGGAGTGACATTCACTCTGTTATCCAGGAGGTTCCTAGCAGGATATTTTCTATTCTACCAACTGAAGTGTGCTCAGAAACCCAGACACAAAATCTCCGTTGACAGAACTTTCTTACTGGGCTAAACCTGCAACCACAGTCAGCACAGGGACATCTCAGGGTCCTGAGCTTATCTCTTTGGAGACATCGACCATGATGTCACAAACCAGACAAATACCAGACTTTGGGATCTCCTTTAGAAACACATTGTCATACCATACCTCTGGACAATTTTTATATGTTCATTTCATATTTCTTATATGTACGGGTAGCACGGTAGTGCAGGGTTAGCACTGTCAACTCACAGCAATAAGGTTCAGAGTTAGAGCCCCGGGTCGAGCATGGGGTCTTTCTGCGTGGAGTTTGCATGTTCTCCCCGTGCCTACGTGGGTTCTCTCCGGATACTCCAGCTTCCTCTCACAGTCCAAAGACATCAAGAGGGGACTAGGCTGATTGGAAACTCTAAACTCTACATCATGGCTGTGAGAGTGAATGGTTGTCTGTTTATATGTGTTGGTCCTGCCATGGACTGGCGATTCATCCAAAATGAACTCCACCTCTTGCCCGAAGGCTGCTGGGCCCTTAACAGGATGAGCGGTAGAAAATGGATGGATTTCATAAATGTTTTTGGGTTTTTTTGTATTTGGGTATGTATTCACTCATCTATTTATTTTATATGTATATTGCAGTGTACATTTCAGGTCTCACAGTAAGGAAGAAAAATAATTAAAAGTGAAATAAAATTCCATAACAATCAAATAAAATAAAGATAATTAAAAGTGAAATAAATTTCATAGATAAAAGTGCGGCAGTGGTTAGCACTGTGGCCTCACAGCAAGAAGGTACCGGGTTCGAGTCCCAGCTCGGGCGCCTGATCTTTCTGTGTGAGTTTGCATGTTCTCCCCGTGCCTGCGTGGGTTCTGTCCGGGTACTCCGGCTTCTTCCCACCATCCAAAGAGGCACATCAAGAGGGGACGAGGCTGATTGATACTCTAAATTGACTTTAGGTATGAATGTGAGTGTGAATGGTTGTCGGTCTCTATGTGTTGGCCCTTCTATGGACTGGCGACCTGTCCAGGGTGTACCCCGCCTCTTGCCCGTAGCCGCTGGGATAGGTTCCAACCCTCCCCGACCCTTAGTAGGAACAAGCAGAAGAAAAAGGATGGATGGATGGATGGACCTTAAAGTCAATTCTGAAAGCTACAGGAAGCCAGTGCAAACTGGATTAATGTGTTCTCTCTTCTTGGTTTTGGTTAACATCAAAGCTGCAGAGTTTAGGATGGGCTGAAGTCTCAGTGGATTTTTTTGGCAGGCCAGTAAAAGAAGCATTGCAGTCGTCCAGTCTACTTGAGATGAATGAGTTTCTCAGCATCTGTTTGGTTATGAATGGCTGAACCTTTTCCATGTTTCTGAGGTGGAAAAATGACATTTTGGTCACCTTGTTAATGTAGGAGCTGAAGCTTAGACCTGAATCACCTTATATTCTACTGTATAATAACACTAATACTTGTAATCTCAGGTTTTGTCCATGGAGTTACAATTTCCACTGATTACTAAACAGGGAACCCCTGTTTAGTAATCAGTTGTTTCGGGGCTAACTAGCAGGATTTCAGTTTTATCCGTGTTTATTTTTTCAGAAGTTATTGCTCATCCATTATTTATTGCCAAAAAAACTGTTGGTGATCGTTAACAGCTGCAGCATCATTTGGTTCTGCAGATATGTACAGTTGTGTATCATCCATGTAACAATGGAAAAATACATTGTCCTGTCTGATGATATTACCAAGTGGCAGCATGTGTCGTGAGAACAGTAATTGACTGAAGCAGCTCTCCTGTGCAACACCACAGCAATTGTACGACTCAGACACATGAGCTCCAAGACTTGACATAAAAATTCTCCCTTCTCCCAACGCAGTCAGAGAGACCAACCAACTTTTCTAGACAATTGCTTAGGATGTCATGGTCAGTCGTATCAAATGCTGCACTTAGGTCTAAGAGGAAAAGAACTGACACCTTATTTACATCAGAGTGTAGTCTGAGGTCACTGATTATTCTCGTAAGAGCAGTTTCAGTGCTGTGGTGTTTTCAGAAGCCTGAGTGGAACTTCTCTGATATGTTATTTTCTTTGAGAAGGAGTTCATTTGAATCGAAACAATCTTTTCAACTATCTCACTAATAAATGAGGATATGGGCCTACAGTCTGTCAGTACATGACTGTCTAGGTTTGGTTTCTTTAATAACGGTTTTACAACTGCTGTTTTGAAGGCATCTGGGAAGACGCCTGTTTGAAAAAATGTGTTTATAATATTCAGTACATGAATGGAGATGCTATTGAACTCCCATTTAAAGAGTGCTGCAGGTACATTTTCAATGCACGAGTGGGAGGAGTTTCATTCAGTAGCCCTTCTCACACTGTGACAGTTTTACAAAGCTCACTTAGTGTGAGGCAAATGTTGCCAAAGTTACATTCAAGGGTTTGCTGAGATTAACTGTGTGTCTATCTATAGTAATGATGACTCTAATTGAGCTTATTCTGTTGTTGCAGAATAGTGCATGCTCCTCACACTTTGCTGTTGAGGACTATGGAGGGTTGGGGGCAGCATGTGGCAGCTGGTCAGTAGTGAAGAAGAGTACTCAGGGGTTTCCAGCGTTCGCTGCGATGATGTTAGAGAATTTTTTTATTTTCTCTCCACTGGTTGACAGTTTCTGTTGATCGCATTAACACCGTTATTGTTTAACCAAGGGGAGACTTTCTTAGTTGATGTGTTTTTGACTTTTTTGTGGAGCTACAACATTTAATACAGACACTATTAAAGCTTTCTACCATGTAATTTTAAAGCTGTCATGAGTCCAGTGTGTTACCATGTTGGTGAGTCCGACCAATTATATGCTGAGTTAGAGCGAAACTGTCCAGTAAATTTGTAAGCTCTATGGTTCTGGTCATCTCTTTTGTTAATGTCGATATTTAGGTCTCCATTTAGGATCACCTTATCATATCTGGTGACACAGAGTGAGATCCGCTCAGAGAACTCCTGTAGAAATGTTGGTGATTGTTTTGGTGGCCAACATAATATAACAAAGAGTACTGATTCTGTTTTGAGTTTCATAGCAATAGCTGTTCCACTGTCGTCAACTCACCCAGTTGAACTTCTTTGAGTCATAGCTGTGAGGAGAAGATCACTGCGACCCCTGCTCCTCTCCTGTTTTGTCTAACTGATTGATACAATTTGTGATTTGGAGCACAGGCCTCTAGCATTGTCGCTGAGGCAGTGTCATAGTTGAGCCAAGTTTCAGTTAAGAAAATGCAGTCTAAATGTTTTCCTGTTATCAGATCCTTAACTAGATAGGTTTCATTATTCAGTGCTCTGGAAGTCAGGAGGACCAATTTCAGCTGCTGAGAGTTTACTTCGGGAGAGAAGGGTTTAAGCAGGGTACTGACAACTTTCAAATGACTAATACAGGTGCCAAATGATCTGTGCTTACAGCAATGTGTTTTACCATGCCTATTACCTGTCATCACAGGGAATGGAAAGACTATTTTAACTCCATAGGGCCCCAACTTCTCCTGGGGGAGAAAATTATTGATATCAATATCGCAGCCTGGACCCGGCACATATCAGTCAGATTCACGTTTCCGGCGTGGTGGAATCAGAGGGGCTGCATGATGGGGAAGGTTGTGAGGAGAAAATATGGGATTTGGTCGTGGTGTCAGTTGGATTCCAATGTTGACAAGATTGTTCAACCTGTCGGTGAAATCCATGAGTGGGGAATCCAGACAGAATGTAGAGAGTGGAGAGAGTGGAAGGTTGGGTGATGTCTTAGGATGTGGAAGATGGGGGTCTCAGGTTGGGACTGGGGGAGACTCCTCTTGTTGAGCTGTTGGGGCTGGGGGATACTCCTCTTGTTGGGGTGATGATGCTGATGTCAAGTCCTGTCTTTCCTGGTCAGTCTTTATCTCTGGCAGTAGCCCTTTTTCTCATGTTATCTGTTGTTTTGGATTGTCTCGCCACTTGTCCTTCGCAAGTGGCGAGACAGAGTGGGGCTGCTGGTGTCTGATGCACAAAATAAAATATGTTGGAGCTCAACAACTATACTCCCGACTTAGTGCGGCTGAATCCATCTGCCTTAAAGAGGTGCCTGTGTTCCCAAAAAGTGTTAAAATTGTAAATGAAGTTCATTGATGTAGCAGCACATGTATCATTGAGCCATCTGTTAAGCATCATCAGCCTGCTGAATCTCTCATCTCGTCGAACTGTCAGTAAAGGGCCACTGATAAACACCTTGACATCCAGACATCAAACTTTGTTTAGCACATAAAGTCCAGTTTCAGGACCTCAGATTCTTGTTTAGCAACATCAAGGGCTCCTGTGTGTATGAGAAGAGATTTCATTGTTATTCAAAATTTTCCTTGAGATGTCACACATCATGTTGTTGGTAAAACAGAGTACTTCCGTTTTTTTCTTGCTGCAAAAATATTTCATTTCATTTACAGCTCTTTCACCCACTATTGCTGGTTGAGGCCCAGTAGTTAGGTCTTTCTGCAGCCTTTTGCTACATAGCTTCATACCTTCTCCTGGTGTCAAAAGATGAGCTTTCTTTCGGGGAGTCATGGTCTTGTAGAGGTGGAGCATATCTGTTCTCTAGTCAGATCCCTGTGTCTTGGGTCTGCTTGCTCTTACTTCTTGTTGTAACCTCAGTCCACTTCTGTATTTTCCTCTGTACTGGGGTCGAAGAGATACTCCTGTGCAATGGCAGTGCAAGCTGGCTAGTTTCGGCATTAATTTCCTAGTGCTGAGTTCTGCCTGCCGTCCCATGTCCGAAGGAAGCGATACATTTTTACATGATTCATACTTTGGCCTTGCACCAAGGGAGTTCCAGGGAAGACTAGTTGTCGATTTACTGCTGTTTATACTGGCCTCCTTCATCTTAGTCATAGTGGGGCTTATTAGCTGTCTGTTAGTATGCCACTTTTCACTGTTTTGAGTCATCAATATCGTGGTTTCATTCACATATTGTCCATTTACCTCCATGTTGACACCTAGCTGGTGAATATATGTTTCCATCACTGCTATCTTGTGGAGAATTTTGTGGTAAACATCCATGGAAAAGAGAGGCATCTTGACTAATACAATTCATAGAAAGTAGGAATAATAATCAGTTTAAGAAAACCTAAAACCTATAAAACCTGCAGAAGAACAAACTCCAGCCTGTACAAATGGAAACAAATGTACATATACTAGTTCTTTAAAGTTCCAAAGCATCAGCAGCTGATCCAAAGGACCTCAAAGTATTTAGGAGGATCTTGAAGTAACTTCGGACAGACTCAGACAGCCAAGTGAAGTCAAGCACATGGAGGGGTTTGAGTATGTGTGTGTCTGTGTGTGTGTGTGTGTGTGTGTGTGTGTGTGTGTGTGTGTGTGTGTGTGTGTGTGTGTGTGTGTGTGTGTGTGTCTAAGTTACCTGTGTGCTCACACTGCACCCCTGCTGCCAGGAGGTCTGGCTCCCCCATACTGATGTCACTGAGTCGGCCGCCCAGACACTCAATAGACAGAGTTTTGAACCAATCCTCAGCCTCCAGTTCTGGACAGACAGAGAGAGCGAGAGGGGAAGAAAGAAAGAGAAGGAGAGGGGAGAGAGAGGGTGGAGGCATATGACCATACAGTGTGGTTTTAAGTGGTAGGTGAATGGAGTGAATGGGTGGAGTCAGTAAATACAACATTAGCATGTGATGTATGCATATTGTTGGGTTTTCTCGGTTCACTCCCCCCCAGACCTCGTCCATGGAAAAGTACCACCGTCACTCATGAGATGGAGATAAACCGCCACGATCGTTACCTTCACCCGGTTACTCACTCACTGAATCACTCAGTAAATCAACCCTCAAGCTTTTCTCTGGTGCCAATGAGCACATCAACAGGACGGCTGGGGCCAGAGATCCCATGGAGGAGGATAACCACAAATCCAAGGTACTTATACTTTATTTGCCATTTTCTGCTTCTTCTTCTTCAGATCAAAAACTGTAGCAGTGATAAAGAGAACCAAAATTTTGGACAAGTGGTACTTAAAGGTTGGGTTCCCGAAAGTTTGGGGCTCAGTAATTCTTCTGGATATTAGTATTTATTCCATACACTATCAGTGGACTAATCCATTGTAAGTGATCAGTATTTGTAGTCATACACAAAGTACTTATGACCTGAATATTTTCTGATGTCATGTCATCGTAAGTTGAGCATGTGGGTCTCCATGCAATGCATTACCTGATTCACAGGTAAAGGTGCGTGAAGTGTCGTCTGTAAACACAATGGCTACAGCTTGCCTCTTGGTATCCCGTGGCAACCGTGTGACATTCTTGACATTGCTAATCTCTGTCACCTAGGTGACAAACATGACCAACACTGGTTATGTGGTTATCAAACATGACAACATGCTACTCTACATCATGTTACTGTGACATATAACTACAAATATGTAGTATAGACAATAAAACTACTCACAGGAAGAGATTATACAAAAACCTTCACACAAACACTGCATTCATCCATTCACCAACACACATCCATTCACACATACACACACACACACACACACACACACACACACACACCTTGGGACAGGCTCGAATGAAGGCGGACTTCTCATCAGGGTACTTCTCCAGTCGGCGAGGTCCTTTACTGGATGACTTCTTGAAAACCAGCCAGCAACGTCGATAGATCTGGACCCCCATGCCACACACACACACACACACACACACACACACACACACACACACACACACACACACACACACACACACACACACACAAACACAAACTGATGGTCATGGAAGCCTTAAATTTGTTTTGGACATGAAAATGGAAAATTCAATTGTGAGGCTTGGGTTGGTGAATTGCTGCCCTCCGTGACTGCTAGTGAACTCCAGGATGTGTGTCAGGAATTTTTGAGATATTATTTCTGTTGGTCAGGGTTGCAGCTCAGCTGGTGATGAGGACGACCCTGCAGCATTAATAGTTGAGGCTCTGAAGTGTGAGGGACTCTGACCAGGGTCTGAATTTTGGTCCTGTCCACTTAACACTTCAACGTGCTGAGCCCTGTGGATCTACTGACTCCAGACTGCTTTCCTCTCTCTGTCCACTCTCTGTAACATGGCTTAACCCTCCTGACAGCTCACTTGTCTGCTGAGTGCCGACTACCTCAGACTGAGGGAGAGAAGGAGGATGACTTGGTGATGAGGAGGTCAGGTTACAAACAGAGACTGCAAATGAAAGCAGAAGTTCAATAGGGTTGTCAAACCTCAACCATAACATTGGATCCATATCTTCATACGTATCCTGTGCTGAGTAAAACACAAAAAACTCTCATTGCTTCTGGGGAGGCAGCCATAGAGATGCTAACTTGGACTACAAAAATACCCCATCCCTGACATGCTAATTGCCTTTTGGATAACAAAATGACCACATCTGCGCAGTACGCTACAGAAGTAAGGATCAAGAGCTAAAATATCCACCACTTGTGTTTGTTCTGTGCTAATGTGGCTGGTACTTGTACATCAATTATATAAATAGTTGGACTTTCAGGATGTATCAGTAGAGGGTCTCATTCTAGAGGGATTATGAAGTGCACATGCACAGTAGATAGTCAATTTTATGCTAAAAGTTTTATTGTTTCCAAGACAATCAAATCAAATCTGCCAGCAGTATTGATCAGATCATGGAATTCTATACAGATTATGATGCAGGTTAGCAGAAAGAGTGTGTTTGCCTCAGCAGCAGGAGGAAAATGTGGAAGAGCAGCAGTCAGAGGTCAGAAGGCCGGCAGCCAAAGCAGAGGAGAGGAGGAGTGAAGAGAAGAGGAAGGTCAGGTTCAGTCCCAGAGTGCCTTGTGTAACAAAGCCTTCATGTACCTGGACTGAGGAGAGTCTGATAGGCTGCTGAAGCCCCTTGTCATTAGTCTCTCTAACAATAAAGAGCACTCTATCAGTGTTATCTTAAAGGATCAATGACCATATTTAGTTGAAAGGGTGTGTTGCTGAGATAATGAGCGTGAACAGGGCTGGTGGAGACTCAAACAGAGCAAAGGACAGCAGAGATCGAGGACCACTTCTCATTGAATAGATTACATAATCAGACTTTGGTGGTGACATGATCACCACAAATATCACATAAAAGAAGTCTTTTATTGACACAATGATCAGACAACAGAAAGGTTCATGCTAGCAGGCAGGAGTTCCACACCAGATAGTTAACAATCAAGCCCTGTTCAAGAACACAACCATCACAGACACATATTTGCACTGTGAGTGTGTAAACTAACAGTCCAATGTGTGTGTGTGTGTGTGTGTGTGTGTGTGTGTGTGCACCAGTGACACACATCTACAGAAATTATATAAAGAGATCCATGTTGCTACATTTAGGGAAGGTGACGGAATTAGTTTTTTTGTGTTGTTTTGGCAAATGTGTTTTCAACACTAGGCAGGCAGCGCTGGGATTATGGAGGTGGTCTCCTGGGCAGCCGTCCATCTGGCATATGTCTTCACCATCTTTCCCAAAGCTTTCGTCAACATCACATCTGATTCAATCTTAGCTTCCTGCCTGCCACAGTGCCGAGGACGGTATTTCAGTCAATCATTTAGAGTTTGTTGTTCAGAGTCCTTTCAGATCACTGAAATTGTTGCTGAAGTAAACACACAATATTGTTTTCCATTTTTGCTTTGCTGCTTTATGGATGCAGTTTAATGGCCTCTAATCTCTCCAGCATGTGCCATTACTGAAAATGATGTCCAGGAACTACTCAAAAGCTGCAGTCATGCATTTAGTGCACCTCTCTCCATATTCAAATGTCTGGAGTGCTTCCAGATCATCATCATCATCATATTTCACTGCACACTGCATCTACAGTAGAAAACAACAACATGCAGTCCAGATCCCTGCAAAGCTCACCAGAGCTGTAATGAACAGATACAGCAAACACATCTCACAGACGTGTTCACTCTTGAGCCTTTGTGATTCATTAGTAAGGCTGCATGGTGGTGCAGTGGTTAACACTGTCGCCTCACAGCAAGAAGATTTCGGGTTCGAGTCCAATGAAACAATGAATTCCATTGTCGACTATTGTCACCACACGCATTTGTGAGGCATCTCACTTGATAATCTCTGCCGAGAGTCGCTCATGTGCAATAGCATCTCTGTCTCTGAGCGGTAACATTCAGGAACGCGGCGTCAACATCAGACTTCAAACTTCTAAAGTTTGGTGGCATTTTAGCCTGGATACGGCGAGTAAAAAGACTACTTGTAAAGTTTGCAAAGCAGACCGTGCGTATCATGGCGGTGATGCATGAACATTTAAAGAAGCCCGTCGGGCAGTTGAACGAAACGGAGTCTGACTCGCCTCTGTGAGATTCAAGAAACATTCAAGCCAGTACGGTTTTCATGACATACATTGTACATTTTAGAAGCGTATTTTGGATATAAAAGAGAGCTCTAGCGTTATGAGACTGTGCTTGACAAACGTATTTTAAATTCATGAATGTCAATAAAAGATGTATTTTTCATTGTACCATCTTTCTTGTTTATTATCATTTGCCATATAATTAAATCAACTTCATGCTAAATTTAAGAAAAAATTAATAATTATCCGATTAGTCGACTAATCGTTTCAATAGTCGGTGACTAGTCGACTCTTCAAATAGTCGTTAGTTGCAGCCCTAATGTTCACACCAAACGCAACGCGAATTTTCACGTCACTTTATTGGTGCGAATTTGATCGCTGGATCAATATGTTTATATTCGTGAATAAAGCGACGCGAAAATTCACATTGCCGTTTGGTATGAACACACAGTCAGTTAGTAACTATTTCATACACGCATAGAACGTGACATTCTATACCACCCTTCTGCAGTCTGTGCCCCTATCTGGCAACCCCCAGACAAAAATCCTAGACCCGAACCCAGAGAGGGTTATTTGGTGGTGACATTATAGATTTCCTGACTTTTGTTCTCTGAAGAACCCAGAGAGGGTTATTTGGTAGTGTCATTATAGATTTCCTGACTTTTGTTCTGTGAAGAACCAAGAGAGGGTTATTTGGTAGTGTCTTTATAGATTTCCTGACTTTTGTTCTGTGAAGAACCCAGAGAGGGTTATTTGGTAGTGTCATTATAGATTTCCTGACTTTTGTTCCGTGAAGAACCCAGAGAGGGTTATTTGGTAGTGTCATTATAGATTTCCGGACTTTTGTTCTGTGAAGAACTCAGAGAGGGTTATTTGGTAGTGTCATTATAGATTTCCTGACTTTTGTTCTGTGAAGAACCCAGAGAGGGTTATTTGGTAGTGTCATTATAGATTTCCTGACTTTTTTCCTCTGAAGAACCCAGAGAGGGTTATTTGGTAGTGTCTTTATAGATTTCCTGACTTTTTTCTCTGAAGAACCCAGAGAGGGTTATTTGGTTGTGTCATTATAGATTTCCGGACTTTTTTTCCGCAAAGAACCCTGAGAGGGTTATTTGGTTGTGTGGCATTCTGGAAAACAATACATTTTTACATTTAGGCAACCCCATGATTGTCACACTTTTTCTGTTACAAACTGTAACATCAGAGAAGGGGAAAGTTAAGTGGCCCTCACACAAAAAAAGTTTGGGGACCCCTGCTGTAAACTGACCATAGGTGTGGTTGTGAGAGTGAATGGTTGTCTGTCTATATGTGTTGGCCCTGCGATGGACTGGCGACCCATCCAGGGTGTGCTCCGTCTCTCGCCAGTCCACTGTGGCCCAAGGACCCTCAACTAAACCTCTCTGTATTCACAGCCTCACTATCTCTCCTATGGGTTTCAGCCCAGTGACTGAATCAGCCCCCTCCAGCATCTATTGTAGCTGACAATATCAGGAGGAGTTGATGTTCTGGTAGCCAGTGGTGAGTATGTCATGTCTCAGCCTCTACAGTCCTGGGGTCAACAGGGTCATTTTCAAGCTCACAACTCTGGAGGAACACTCTTAGAACCAACCATCCATTTTCTTCTGCTTACTCCCGTTAAGGGTCGCGGGGGTGCTGGAGCCTATCCCAGCAGCCACGGGCAAGAGGCAGGGTTCACCCTGGACAGGTCGCCAGTCCATCGCAGGGCCAACACATAGAGACAGACAGCCATTCACACAGGGAGAACATGCAAACTCCACACAGAAAGATCCCATGCCCGAGCCAGGACTCGAATCCAGAACCTTCTTGCTGTGAGGCCACAGTGCTAACCACTGCACCACCGTGCCACCTAGAACCAACCATTACTACTCAAATTAAACCTCTAAACTATGAATGACAGTTTAGCTCTTCCTGCTTTTAAAACACCTCTGGCTAAACCACGTTCTGTGTTCTGCTTCTTTCGAACTTTATATATTTTTATTTTTTATTTTATTTATTTGCACCACAGACAATACAGTTAAAGAAAAGGACAAGTGAATAATAGCCATTCAGTGCAGGAGAGGTTGAAAACCTGTAAGGGCTTATAAATTTACCTCCCCATTAAATACATCAAAAATACATCAAAAATACATACACTCACTGGCCACTTTATTAGGCACACCTGTCAAACTGCTCGTTAACGCAAATTACTAATCAGCCAATCACATGGCAGCAACTCAATGCATTTAGGCATGTAGACATGGTCAAGACGATCTGCTGCAGTTCAAACCGAGCATCAGAATGGGGAAGAAAGGTGATTAAAGTGACTTTGAATGTGGCATGGTTGTTGGTGCCAGACAGGCTGGTCTGAGTTTTTCAGAAACTGCTGATCTACTGGGATTTTCACACACAACCATCTCTAGATTTACAGAGAATGGTCCGAAAAAGAGAAAAGATCCAGTGAGCGGCAGTTCTGTGGGCGAAAATGCCTTGTTTTTGATCCAGAGGTCAGAGGAGAATGGCCAGACTGGTTCGAGCAACAGTAACTCAAATAACCACTCGTTACAACCAAGGTATGCAGAAGAGCATCTCTGAACACACAACACGTCGAACCTTGAGGCAGATGGGCAACAGCAGCAGAAGACCACGCTGGGTGCCACTCGTGTCAGCTAAGAACTGAGGTTACAATTCGCACAGGCTCACAAAATTTGACAACAGAAGATTGGAAAAATGTTGCCTGGTCTGATGAGTCTCGATTACCGCTACGACATTCGGATGGTAGGGGCGGAATTTGGCGTCAACAACAGGAAAGCATGGATCCATCCTGCCTTGTATCAACGGTTCAGGCTGGTGGTGGTGGTGTAATGGTGTGGGGGATATTTTCGTGGCACACTTTTGGCCCCTTAGTACCAATTGAGCATTGTTGCAACGCCACAGCCTACCTGAGTGTTGTTGCTGACCATGTTCATCACTTTATGACCGCAGTGGACCCATCTTCTGATGTCTACTTCCATCAGGATAACGCGCCATGTCATAAAGCTGGAATCATCTCAGACTGGTTTTGTGAACATGACAATGAGTTCACTGTACTCAAATGGCCTCCACAGTCACAATCCAATAGAGCACCTTTGGGATGTGGTGGAACGTGAGATTCGCATGATGGATGTGCAGCCCACAAATCTGCAGCAACTGCATGATGCTATCATGTCAATATGGACCAAACTCTCTGAGGAATGTTTCCAGTACCTTGTTGAATCTATGCCATGAAGGATTAAGGCAGTTCTGAAGGCAAAAGGGGGTGCAACCTGGTACTAGCAAGGTGTACCTAATAAAGTGGCCAGTGAGTGTATATTCAGAAATACAAAAAAAAGCCAAAACACTAAATACATAAAAAAAATCCATATTGCAAATATTACCAAGCTATGAATATATAGAATGTCTGATTGTATAAAAGTATATTAGACAACACCACCACTTTTGGAGGTTATTGAGAGGCTTGATCTATCAGACTGGATCTTAATCTGGATTTAAAGTTATTCAGAGATGATGATATCTTACTGATGTGAGGATGAGAATTCCAAAGTAGTGCACCTCTTCAGCTGCTGAAACTGCCTAAATTCCCCCTGTGCGGGATTAATACAGTCTTCTTATTCTTATTCTTATTATTCAGAGACTAAATTTACTGCATCCAATAGAGAACACAAGGACACACTCTTACCCGCATAGAGACCGACACCAGGTTCACGTGCTCTGGGTGTCTGTCACAACACAAAAAATTCAGTGACAAAGCAGACATGCTGGCCTGATGATATGTAAACCATCAGCAGAAGCCTTATTTGAACACTGGCGGGTGCTTTCAAAGCTTGAAGCCACTCTTGTAACATGATCAGATCCAGTTGCCATGGTGTCTAGCCCTATTAGACTCCAGACACAATCGCCCATCCATCAAATTAGCATTGGAACAATTAAGGTAGTTTGATCCATCATCCCCCGAGAAGGTGAAGAGGGTCTGGCAAACTTACTAACACTGCTACCACTGAGACCTGGACTTAAGGCCTGAACCTGGACGTGAACCATCAAGTGGCTTCTGCTTTGAAGACAAACAGGTGCTATTTTAAGTACATAACAAGGTTGTGTACCTGGACATACTCCCTGACCAAATACTTCCACTTTCAACTTAAAAGCCCCGACCTGCAGCTGTCTGTCAGCATCAAGTATTTGACTTACTGACGGAAAGAAAATCATCATCCTAACTGCTTCTTTCATGCCTCCTTTTCATTGATTTCCATAAATGAAACCAGGTGTGAGTTTCACAACAGCACTTCACCAAGCCCCACCGCCCACACTACAAAATCACAACATAATGAGAGAGAGAGAGAGAGAGAGAGAGAGAGAGAGAGAGAGAGAGAGGGAGCGAGAGAGAGAGTAGACAAAGAGGCAGTAAGGGAACACTGGGATATGCTGACGGAGGAAGAGAACAAACAGCACAATTACATGAGAAATAGATAAAAGATCATATACAAAAATACAGAGCAATCAGTGTTCACAGTGAAAGAGGAAAAGGTCAGCAACAGCAGAGAGACAAATAAAGGCCCAATTTATTTTGCTCTCGTTAATTCAGCTACCAGCTCAAGGCCCTAAAAGTGCTATAGATGGTTTTCAATGCTGGCCGGACCAATCAGAACCAGCACAAGGTCGCAACAAAGATTAAGCAGGTTCATGATGGAAGACAAGTCAACAACACAACCAGACAGCTGAGGCCAAGCCTGGGACTCAGAGAGCACAGCTGTGTCCTCACAAGCCCCCTGCTGGGAAATAATTTATGCCAACTCCACCGTCCAACCATTTGACATCAAAGCTCTGCTTCTCTATGTCCAGTGTCATAATTCTGGACGGCCGATCATAACAGCATCATAACAGACAAAATATAAATTTTGACAAGATTATTGTTATATTCATTGAAAACACATGTAAATGATGATGGAGTTATTGTAGTGGGGATCTGTATCAAAGAAAGAGGTTTCTTGAGTTCTGAAGAATAGGATGTGAAGGCAGGACATCCCTGCAGCAACACTATGACTCAGTTACCATGATATTATGACACATGACTAGCCTTTAACAAGTTCTGCACCTTCCTGCCTTCTGAAAACTGCAGTAGACCCACTGAGATTACAGTTACATCCTGATTAATAGTGCAGGCCTGCTGTTTGTTTCTGACAAGAGTGACACATGCACACATACATACACACACACAAACCAACCTACACATAAAGGCACTCACATACACACACAAACACACAGACGCGCGCACACACACACACACACACACACACACACACACACACACACACACACTCAACACAAATTTAGATACACAAAGGCTCACACACATTACACACGCACACAGATGCCTACACATACAGAAGAACGCATGCACACACACACACAAAGGCACAGACACAAAGGAGCACAAAAACATTAATAAACAGAGAGGCCCACACACAGAAGGGTATGTATATACACACACACACATGCACACACACGTGTGCGCACACACACGCACACGCACACACACACACACACACACACACACACACACACACACATGCACACACACTACCTTGGCCTCCAGCACTACCATAAGGAATTTCAAAGTTCTCCTTGTTTAGGATCCTTTAAGTCCAACATCACACAAATCTCGAAGACTGTCTTCTTTCATCTCTGTAACATTGCTAGGATTAGATACATACTGTCTCAAGAAGATGCAGACTAGACTAGACAGGAGGATTTTTGAAGCATCTACAACTCTACAATTTCATTATTTCATCTGGCAGATGCTTTTGTCCAAAGCCATGTGTAACACAACCAAGTATTTAGACTGGAGGGAAAACCGTGGCTGCACGGTGGAGCAGTGGTCAGAACTTTCACCTCACAGCAAGAAGGTTCTGGGTTTGAGTCCCGGCTCGGGCGCATGATCTTTCTGTGTGAGTCACCATGTTCTCCCTGTGTGGGTTCTCTCCGGGTACTCCGGCTTCTTCCCACTGTCCAAAGACATGCAATTGGGGACTAGGCTGATTGGATTCTCTAAATTGACTGTAGGTGTGAATGTGAGTGTGAATGGTTGTTTGTCTCTGTATGTTGGCCCTGCAATGGACTGGTGACCTGTCCAGAGTGTACCCCGCCTCTCACCCGTAGCCGCTGGGATAGGCTCCACCCCCCCATGACCCTTAATAGCAATAAGCGGAAGACAATGGATGGATGGATGGATGGATGGATGGATGGATGGATGGATGGATGGGAAAACCTTAGGAAGTACAAGAAAGTGCTTCAAGTTTGATTGGCCGCAGGTGCTGCCATCTAGGGGCAAAAAAGTGTCAGTTTTTTTTCTTAATATAATGTAACCGCAACTGACCACGACCAATAATTCAATGTCAACAGCATTTTTCATCATTCAGCACATTAAATATTCAACATTGACAGAATGAAGTATTCACTTAGACCTGGGTCATAAACCATCTGACTCATTCTACCCCTTAGGACAAAGAGGAGAAGGGTCAGGTTTAAGTGCCTAGGTGTTCCCTAAACAGTTGAGACTTCAAATGTCTCTTAAAAGACAGGGACATCTGATGTATGTTTCATAGTATATAGACAACAGGTACCCCAGATACACAGTTTATTTTCAGTTTCATTAAGTTTGCTGACTGCATCTTCTCTCTCCTCCTGTCACTCTTTGCAGGTATTTCTGCATCTAGAGCTGCTCCATCACCCATCTAAATGCCTTATTAATCATAGTAGTGGTGGAAGTTGTACCATAATGATGATATGTCATTATTTCCATTTGAAAATTACATTGAGAAATACAGCTTATTTTCTACCTTCACAAACTGAGAGCAGGGGCTGCTGTGCAAGGTGCCGTCTCTGAAGGAGCTGCCACCATCATATTCAACTGTGATGTATGCCTGAGTGACAGCAGCCATTTAGAAGGAACCACCAACAGCTTGACATTTCAGTCCTCTTGGTAATGTCAAAACTGAGCGAGTAGATTTATATCAACTTCTTGAGAGGCTGCCTGACATGAAGTGTGATGGCATGATACACTCACCCCCAGCTTGCGGCTGCGCATGCGTACATAGCCCTGCTTGACAATGTCATTGAAGTTGGAGGCCATCTTTGGATGGGGTGTAACCTGCCGTCCGTTGCCGTGGAGACCATCCAGATTCTTCTCAGCTCCTCCTGGTTGTATGTATCTTCAACTCCTTATGGTTGTATTCATTCTCAACTCTTCCTGGTTATATAGATCTTCAATTCCTCCTGGTTATATATATTTTGAACTCGAGCTGGTTGTATATAAACTCAATTTTTCTTGGTTATATACATCCTGCCATGCCCCGCCTGTTGGAGTTTGGTCTTATGCTTCTTTGTCTACAGCGCCATCCTACTTTCATTCACTCTTTATAAGTCATGTTCCTCAGCTCCCTCTTTGGCACCTGTTTGAAAAAAAAAAAACAGATACAGAGACACAGATAGAGTCAGTGAAGTGAGCGACCAGCTAGTGCACATCACTGAAGAGACAAATCATTCCTCAGGAGGTGGCTAAGAACAAAAACAGAGCCAAAATGAGCATATGATTCTGTATATGAAAATAAAAACAACTCTACCAGTGATAATGATGATCTGTTCCCTTCACAGCTGTAGTGTCTCCTTGAAGGACTATTGTATTTGCAGTAGTGGAAAAGCATTAAATGCATGTGTATAATTTCCAACATGTTATGGAGAGTTATATGTCATATTCGACACTGGAATGAAACGGCATCAGTCAAATTGATAAAGTTGGCTCACTGTTGCCCCACAGCAAAAGGTCACAGGTTTAATTCCCAGTTGCCCCACCATATGCAATATTAACACTCTCCTCAAAGCATGGATGTCATAATCTATAAAATGACAAAGACATCCTCCTTGTGTGTGTAGCGGAGGTTGAGAGGAGTCACCCCACCCTGGTGGTGTGTGTATGTGTATTAATGACCCTCAATGAAGTTAAATGACTGTACTGTTTCTCTCTCTCATACACGCATGCACGCGTGCACACACACACTCACACACAGGCTTCTTATGATGCAATGTTAGTTTTGCTCAGTGGCTCAGGCATAAAAGACTATAAAACTTTTGAACATGGCTGAATACAACAAGGATCTTAATGGACTTTAATGACAAAGCCAAATGGAACTGCACCACCTCAGATAAATATGCCTGATACCAGGGGAGCTACGTATGAATCCATCCTTCCTGTGAATGTTTGTTGATGTCATCAATATGTCATGATTTAGCATGTTACGTGGATTACCCATGACCCTCTGGTAACTTCTTCAGTAAAAGAGCTGAAAGATTTATGGAGAGTATCTTCTTTTCTCATCTCATCATCCTCTGCTTATCTGGGTCTGGGTCGCAAGGGCAGCAGCCTCAGCAAGGAAGCAAGGAAGCCCAGACTCTCCTCTCCCAGCTGCTTCCACCAGCTCTTCCAGGGAAATACTGAGGCATTCCCAGGCCAGATGAGAGATCATATAATTCTTACAGCGCGCCTGAGGGAGGCTTCCAGGAGGCACCCTCAACAGATGCCTGAACCACCTCAATTGACTCTTCTCCACATGGAGGAACAGTGGCTCTATTCTGAGTTCCTCCCGATTGGCCGAGCTTCTCACTCTATCTCAAAGAGAGAGCCCAGCCACCCTGTGGAGCAAACTCACTTTAGCCGCTTGTATTCGGGACCTTGTTCTTTCGGTCATTACCCAGAGCTAATGAGCACAGGTAAGGGTTGGAACGTAGATTGACCAGTAAATTGAGAATTTCGCCCGATTGACTAAGCTCCCTCTTTACCACAACGGACCAGTTTAGCACCCGCATCACTGCAGACACCGCCCCGATCCACCTTTAAAACTCCCCCATCCTACCATCACACCTGAACATGATCCCGAGATACATGAACTCCACCTGAGGCAGGACCTTCCCCCTGACCTAGAGTGGGCAGGCCACCCTTTTCCGGCTGAGGACCATGGCCTCAGACTTGGAGTTGCTGATTCTCATCCCTGCTGTTTCATGTTCAGCTGCAAACTGCCCCAGCAAGAGCTGGAGGTCGTGGTTTGATGGAGCTAAACACAACACCTGCAAAAAGCAGAGATGACATCTTCCTGCCACCAAACTCAACCCCCTCCACCACCCGACTGCACCTAGAAATTCTGTCCATAATAGTTATGAACAGAACTGGTGACAAAATTCAGCCTTGATGGAGTCCAACCCTCACTGGGAACAAGTCTGACTTTCTGCTGGCAACGCAAACCATACTCTCACTCCTTGTGTAGAGAGACTGAATGGCCCATTGTATGGGCAATCCACCCCACACTCCCGGAGTACCCCCCACAGGGTGCTCCTGGGAACATGGTCACGAGCCTTCTCAAAATTCACAAAACACATATGGACTGGTTGGGCAAAATCCCATGCCCCTTACCCTATCAAGGGTGAAGAGCTGATACACTGTTCCACGGCCAGGACAAAAACCACATTGCTCCTTCTTGATCTGAGGTTTGACTCTCGCCCTGACCCTCCTCTCCAGTACACTGGTGTAGACCTTTCCAAGGAGCCTGAGAAGTGTGATCCCCCAATAGTTAGAACACATCCTCTGGTCCCCTTTCTTAAGGGTCTGCCACTCCAAAGGCACTGCCCATGATGTCCACACAATGTTGCAGAGACATGTCAACCAAGACAGCCCTACAACATCCAGAGCCCTGAGATACCCAGGGTGGATCTCATCCACCCCCAGAGTTCTGCCATTGCGGAGTTGTTTCACTGCCTCAGCGACTTCTGCCCCATAGATTGGACAACCCCCCCCCCCCCCAAGTACACCCCCAACTTCATGGAATACGTGTTGGTGGGATTGAGGAGTTCCTCAAAGTATTCCTTCCTCTGTCCAGTTATCTCTCCAGTTGACCTCAGCAGCCTCCCATCCCCAGTGTAAACAGTGTCGGCAAGTTGCCACCTCCCCCCCCCCCATGGTGACAGATGGTTTGCCAGAGCCTTTTTTGGAGTCGACCAATAGTCATTCTCCGTGGCCTAATCAAACTCCTCCCACACCCGAGTTTTTGCCTCGGTGACCGCCATAGTTGCACACCACTTGTCCTGCTGCTACCAATCAGCTGCCTCTGGAGACCCACAGACCAGCCACGTCCTGTCAGCCTCCTTCTTCAGCCTGACAACTTGCAGCCGCAACTGGCCCCAGCAGCCTTCCGGCCACAGGTCCCAACAAACGCCTCCGCAATGGCAGAGCAGAACATGGTCCATTCAGACTCAATGTCCCCCACTAATCCGGGAATGCAGTCAAAGCTCTGACGGAGGTGGGAGTTGAAGATCATTCAGAAAGGTTATTCCACCAGACATTCCCAACAAACCCTCACGACTTGTTTGGGACTACCAGGTCTGGGTGGCATCTTCCCCTGCCATCTGATCCAACTCACCACCAAATGGTGATCAGTTGACAGCTCAGCTCCTCTCTTCCCCTGAAAGTCCAGAACATACGGCCACAGGTCAGATGATACGACGATAAAACAGATAATAGACCTACGACCTAGGACGTCCTTGTGCCATGTGTACCTTCTTCCGGTCCAATTTGATGCTGCTCTAATCAATACTTAGATATGAACAATGAATTATGACTGGCCAAGCGTGATCACCTGACTCTGTTGAGCATCTTTGCTCCAGGGAACATTATAATGTCTTTCAGGTCATCATTTTGGTTTAAGGGCCCATCACTGATCTTTGGCTCAGTCTCTCCACCCGAAGCTGGTCTCCAAGAGCAGCAGCCAGCTGTTGCCTGAAGGCTTCACGGTCACGTTGCCTGGCACCAAACAGCTGATAAACACACAGATACATTCCCAGAAGCTGGTGGTGGAGACCGAAGAGCTAAATGGAAAGTGTGTTTCAGAGTAAAAACATAAAGTGAAGTGATTTACTTTGTGAAAAGTGATCATGTGGCTGTATTCCTTGAAAGTTCAACTGGAACTGGACAGCCATTATGCTGCATCAACAGAGAAAAAGACATTGTTGGAGCACTGTTGACATTTAGATTAGATGTCCTCATGAATTACCTCAGACATCAAACGTGGGATACAGGTCTCACAACCACGACTAAAAGGCTCAGTTAGAACTAGATCACGTCAAGTTCTAAATCAGTCAATCAATTGATGAACATTATGTGTAATATCCAAGCATTGGGGGCAGCATAGTGGTGCAGTGGTTCGCAATGTTGCCTCATAGTTCCAGAGGGTTCCAGGTTCGACCCGCAGCATTGTACTTCCCACTGCCTACACATCCTTCAGACGCTCTTTGTGGCCTCTAAGTTTTAAGCCGCCACTGCCTGTATATATTTTTTTTATTGTGGTCTTTCATTCTCTCATTCACTGTCTGACCATGAACCAGAGAAGTTGTTTTTTCTACCTGAAGTTTTTTGGCCTGAGAATTGATTGGATAGAGTGAGCATGTGAGACAGGAGCATTGGCAACCCCGCATTCTTTAGAAAGACTTCTTTTTACAGCCACTTAAGTTCCCCCCTAGAAGGCATTTAAAAGAATGCACTTTTAAGGCACTAAGGTTCACTTGTTTGCCCAGGAAACTTTGGAAATGTAAGTTCGTAAAAGCTGCTGAGATGAAAGTAATAGTTTGACTGTTTGTGATGTTACTTATTCTCTTTCCTGCATAAACAAACTGGAGACATCAGCATCTCTCAATAAAAGCAGGTCAGTTGGGGATTTGTGGGTCCTAACATCTACAGTTATAAGCACGGAGACCTGGGGAGTACTGAGGGGGCTGGAGACCTGGTGGAATGCGGTTTGTTTTGTTACCTAAATTATTAAATAAAAAGTTGTTCACAAAAAAAAAATCCTGACTGTAAGTAAGTAAATAAAGTTTATTTGTATGACACCTTTGACTGATATAAAATCACACTGTGCTTTACATATAAGACAAATACACAGTTAATAAAAGAGCAAAAACAACAAAGAGCATGAGGCTGAGTCAAGTTAAAGTAACATGAATAACAATCACATGAAGATGTGGGCCCATTAACAAAACAGTACTCGACCAAGAAACATAAAGCAAGGGGAAGGGCTCACAGACCAAAACAAATGCAGAGCTAGCTCTTCAGATCGGCTTACCAAAAAGCCTGTCTGGGCCTGCCGGGCTGAAACTGAATAATACTGGAAGAAGGGAGAAGGAGGCATCACACAACACATGCTCAGTGGCTAGTCGATCTAATATCAGATCATCGTGAGATCCCATAACCATATCTAGGAACCATCTCAACGACAGACATCCAAGACAGAGTGTCAAAGATGAAAGGCTGGACAGCACCAGGCCCTGACATGATCCACACTTATTGGCTGAAGAAACTAACTGCACTCCATGAGCACCTCCATGACAAGAGCCTTCATCAAGAACATAATGGGGCTCTGGACAACAACCCAAACCTGGTCACACAGGTAACCATTAGGTGTGGTATACAGCAAGGTGGAACACTATCCATGCTGCTGTTCTGCATAGACCTGAAACCCCTCAGTGGCTTCCAAAGGGAGGAATCAGTCAAACATCCAAAGTAGTCCTGAGCAAAACCCACTGTATTTTTCTATGCCATTAATCAATTGAAAATCCATCTAAAACACATTATTCTCTGACAGATGAAAAATATTGTAATGTGCAAAACAAAATTATACAGGACTTTTGCGGTTGTTGTATAATTGTAAACCTGAGGCCTCTCCTAGCTGACACTGGCCCTTGACGGGTTGCATGGGCATGGGAGGGCAAGTGTGTGTGTGTGTGTGTGTGTGTGTGTGTGTGTGTGTGTGTGTGTGTATGTATACTCTCACTCTTATCTATGACAGATAGTCTTTAGCAGACAGACTGACGTTTTCCCAAGTGTTAGCCTTCAGAGCAGATGGGAGAAGAATGTGTGTGTGTGTGTGTGTGTGTGTGTGTGTGTGTGTGTGTGTGTGTGTGTGTGTGTGTGTGTGCGCGTGCGTGCGTGCGTGTGTGTGTGTGTGCTCAGTTTCGTCACCTCCCACATTTTTCTTTTTGGGTTATGTTCCTCTCATCCTTGCGCTTGTTCTCTGTTAGTCACTGATCAGTTGATCATCACATCCCAATACACTCAGAGAAAACCTCACCACTAACAGAGACATGTCTATAAGAATGGCTCAGTCCATGATATGAACCCTGTACTGGGCACCGATTGAAATACTTTGAAATTCAAAATTTCAATGACAATGGAGAGTGTCCCGATCTCATCTGGAACACATTTATTTTTGCTTGACATTAGGTTTCGGACTCTATAGTTTGTTTCTTCATGGACTCCACTTCTGGTCTTGTTTTTGTTGTTGGGTTTGTTGTGAAGTATTATATCCAACCTATTTTCAGATTTGTTTTATTCAGAAATCTCTTCCCTCTTGGGTCTTGCCTGCCTTACTCCTGTCTGACGTCTGTCTTCTGCCTCTTTTGTGTGATCACGTCTTGTCATTTCATCAGTCTTTGTCTCTTGTCCCATCAGCGCCTTCAGTCCCCCTCATGTCCTCCCACCTGCTTCCTATTGCATAATATGTTGGTATCGCAGGTTCATTTCAGTCTTGGTCAGGGTTGAGCCATCCTCCCCTGGTGATACTCAACCTGAACACAGTCCAAGCTGGTGGCACTTGGTGAGCAAGAGTTCAGAAGGGCTGGAAACTCTCTTGGTAGGGGGGAGCCTGACTCTTTCAAATACAAGTTAGTATGGGGGGGGGGGCAGATTTGCATGCTTTTTTCTGGTTAGTGCCAGTGTTTATCATCGTAATATATGTTTTTGTATGTGTATGTGTGTGTGTGTGTGGGGCCCCCCCACCAAACTTGTTAACCCCCCCCCCCCCCCCCGGTTAACAAGTTTGGTGTTTTATATTGGCCTCTGGACTGTCTGAGGAGGAGGTGCAGCAGACGGTCAGGCATCTCATCCACAGTCACACGTGATAACATTCCTTCGGGCAGATAAATATCAGCCTCTCCAATGAAATCAGTTGCAGCTACCTCATCAGCTTGTGTGAAGGTAAAATGAAATGTCATCTGTTCATCAGCGCTGCCATGTTCTTAATGCTGTGAGCCCACCTCAGGATGAGCATAATGGATGTTACAGTCATACAGGCTTGGACATTACCTGGGTCAACAGGGTCCTCATGAAGCACTTGGGATCCAGAACCAGGGCAACCTGATCAGAGATGGGCTACTGGAATATATAGATGGACGAATGCAGAGGATCTGGATCTGTTGCGATGCTGCTACACAAGTAACCCCAGTGGGGCTTCATGCAGAGGCTTTGAAACCCAACATCTAGACTGACACAGGAACAACTTCTAGCCCAGTGTTCCAACATCTGCAAAGAGCAACTATCACAACTAGAGATTGATGAGGACCCCAGAGGGTTAGCATCTTAGTCAAGTCAAGTCAAGTTAATTTTATTTCTATAGCGCCAAATCACAACAAAAGTTATCTCATGACACTTTACAAGTAGAGCAGGTCTAGTACCACACTCCTTCAATGAATTTACACCCAACAATTCTCCATGAGCAAGCACATCCTGCAACAGTGGTGAAGAAAACCTTCCTTTTAACAGGCAGGAACGTCATGCAGATCCAGGCTCAATGGGGACGGCCTTCTGCTTTGACAGGTTGGGGGGTAAGAGAGCAGGAGAGCGGGACAGAGATAAAGACAGATATTGGAGGAAGACAGATATGCAGAAGGAAAGAGTGGGACAGAGATAAAGAGAGAGAGAAAGGGAAGAGACTGATGGACAGATGGGGACGTGAGCAGGTGGAGCTACGGGTGGCAGCTTGAGCTTCTTCAGTTCTGTAGCCTCCTCCAGCAGCACCCGGGATCTGGGATGAGGGGAGCCTGAAGGCTCCTGAGAAGAAGACGAGTTAGTAATACATATGAGTATGATTCATGTATGACACATATAGGAGGACAGAGAGAGAAGCCCAGTGCACCATGGGAGATCCCCCAGCAGCCTAAGCCTATAGCAGCATATCTAAGGGCCAGCCTATGCAGCCCTAACTATAAGCCTGATCAAAAAGGAAGGTCTTTAGTCTGCTCTTAAAGGTCGAGATGGTGTCTGCATCCCGGACCGAAACTGGGAGATGGTTCCACAGGAGGGGAGCCTGATAGCTGAAGACTCTGGCTCCCATTCTACTTTTAGAAACTCTAGGAACCACCAGTAACCCTGCATCCTGGGAGCAAAGGGTTCTAGCTGGATAATAGGGGACTATGAGCTCTGTCAGGTATGAAGGAGCCTGACTGTTGAGGACTTTGTATGTTCGAAGGAGAATTTTGAATTCTATTCTTAATTTGGCAGGGAGCCAATGCAGAGAAGCCAGTACAGGAGAGACATGGTCTCTTCTACTAGTTCTCGTCAACACGCGGGCAGCAGCATTTCGGACCAGCTGGAGAATCTTTAGGGACCTACTGGTGCAGGCTGATAGGAGGGAATTGCAGTAATCCAGCCTGGAAGTGACATAAGCATGGACTAGTTTTTCTGCATCTTTTTGAGACAGGATGTGTCTGAGCTTAGCAATGTTTCATAAATGAAAGAAAGCAGTCCAAGAAATTTGCTGAATGTGGGCATTAAAGGACAGATCCTGAACGAAAAGAACTCCTCGGTTCCTTACGGTCATGCTGGAGGCCAAGGTAATACCTTCCAGGGTACCTATCTCATTAGATAGGGTGTCTCTAAGATGTTTTGGGCCCAGGACAATGACTTCAGTTTTGTCAGAGTTTAATAAAAGGAAATTATGGGTCATCCAAGTTTTTATCTCCTTGAGACAGGCCTCCAGTTTAGTTACCTGATTTATTTCATGAGGATGCATTGATAAGTACAGCTGTGTGTCATCAGCATAGAAGTGAAAATTAATTGAGTGTTTCATAATAATGTGACCGAGAGGAAGCAGGTATAGGGTGAAGAGGATTGGTCCAAGCACAGAGCCTTGCAGAACACCATACGTGACTACAGTGGTTTCTGAGGGGTTATCATAAGTTAGTACGAACTGAGATCGACCTAGTAAATGACCTGAACCAGTTTAGTGCAGTTCCTTTAATGCCAATGACATGTTCCAGTCTCTGTAGAAGGATATGGTGGTCAATGGTATCAAAAGCTGCACTAAGATCTAATAGGACCAGCACAGAGACCAGTCCCTTATCTGATGCTAGTAGGAGGTCATTGGTAACTTTGACTAGTGCTGTTTCTGTGCTATGATGAATCCTGAAACCTGACTGGAAATCCTCTAATAAGCTGTTGCTGTGGAGAAAGTTTTTAGCAACTTGTTTAGCAACTGCTTTCTCCAGAATTTTGGAGAGAAAAGGAAGATTTGATATTGGTCTGTAGTTGGCCAAAACTTCTGGATCCAGGGTTGCTTTTTTGAGAAGGGGTCTAATTACTGCCACTTTAAAGGACTGTGGGACATAACCAGATAACATCGACACATTGATCATATCTAAGAGGGAGGTGCTAACAAGGGGTAGAGAGTCCTTAATTAACTTGGTTGGGATGGGGTCTAGAAGACAGGTGGATGGTTTAGAGGAGGAAATTATTGAACTGAGCTCATGAAGGCTAACGGTAGAAAAACTGTCAAAGTGTAAGTCTGGCTCTATAGCTGCCTCTAAGGCTTCTGAGTTTATAGGTGCCATGTTGTCAGCTGATGGCAGGAGGAGGTGAATTTTCTCTCAAATGAGGACAATTTTGTCATTAAAGAAGTCCATGAAATCTTTGCTGCCCAGGGAAACAGGAATGGTAGGTTCAGTAGAGCTGTGGCTCTCTGTCAACTGGCTACAGTCCTGAAGAGGAACCTGGGGTTGTTCTTGTGTTCCTCTATTAGTGCTGAGTAGTAGGCTGCTCTTGCTATACGAAGGGCTTTCTGATAACTTTTAAGACTGTCTTGCCAGATTATATGAGACTCCTCCAGTTTGGAGGAGCGCCATATTCCCTCTAACTTGTGGGTTTTTTATTTAAGCTGTCTGGTTTCTGAATTGTACCAAGGTGCTTGTTTCCTTGGATTTATAGATTTCTTTTTTAATGGGGTAATTAAGTCCAAAGTTGTTCTTAAGGTGCCTGTTGCACCATTGATAAAATGATCAATTTGGGAGGGACTAAGGTTGACAACAGTTTCCTCTGTAACAATGGGACATGACACTGAATTTAGCGCCAATGAAATCTGTCACGATCCCTGTCTCGTGTTTCCTGTTTTATTTTGTAGTAATGTCCTGTCTTCCTGACCTCCCTCCTGTGATTACCTCATGTGTTTTACCTGGGGGATTGCACAACCTTTGTCTTGTTTCCCCTCTTGTATTTAACCTGTGTGTCTCCTCAGTTACTGGTTGGGTTGTCATTTGTAGTCGTCGTCCGTCCCGTTGCAGGTATTATAGTTGTCACTGTCACTAACGTCATTTGCTGTCGTTGTCCATCAAGTCTCAAGTTGCCAGTCTCAAGTCTCAAGTTACCAGTCTCAAGTCTCAAGTTGCCAGTCTCATGTTGCCAGTCTCACGTTGCCAGTCTCACGTTGCCAGTCTCAAGTTGCCAGTCTCAAGTTGCCAGTCTCAAGTCTCGAGTTGCCAGTCTCAAGTCTCGAGTTGCCAGTCTCAAGTTGCCAGTCTCAAGTTGCCAGTCTCAAGTCGCCAGCCTCAAGTTGCCAGTCTCCTGTCATCAGTCGCCAGCCTCAAGTTGCCAGTCTCCCGTCATCAGTCGCCAGCCTCAAGTTGCCAGTCTCCCGTCATCAGTCGCCAGCCTCAAGTTGCCAGTCTCCCGTCATCAGTCGCCAGCCTCAAGTTGCCAGTCTCCCGTCATCAATCGCCAGCCTCAAGTTGCCAGTCTCCCGTCTCAAGCTTCCAGTTATCTCCGTCTCAAGCCTCCAGCATCCCCGTCTCAAGCCTCCGTTGCTCTTAATAAACCTCTTTTTCGCACCGTCCTCACTGTCTGCATCTGGGTCCCCATAATCCCACAAACTCACATCGTGACAGGAAT
The DNA here is from genome assembly GCF_037954235.1 of Aulostomus chinensis. Classification (NCBI taxonomy): domain Eukaryota; kingdom Metazoa; phylum Chordata; class Actinopteri; order Syngnathiformes; family Aulostomidae; genus Aulostomus; species Aulostomus chinensis. Next base: position 710,469 of record NC_141321.1, read on the forward strand.
CACTTCCTTCAATCTAGCTACAGCCTGATCAGACAAACATCTGGAAACCACTGTTTTCCTGAGTGGAGTGTAGTTGATTCGTGCAAATTCAAAAGTGATAAACTTTTGAACTAAACTGGATATCTTACAATCTTACAACTAGTTTCTATGATGTCATCATCCCTTGACAGGGTTCCAACACAGCTGGCAGACACAAGACAGAGGAGCTGCTGGTAGCCAATTTGTGCTTGCTTGACTTCAGCTGCTTGGTGGTGAAAACACACACAATCATTCCCATGGACGATCAGGCTCGTTGGAGGTGAGTACAAGAAGAAACACAGAACCAATTTGTTTTGAGCACCAAATGATTAGCTCAAGACAAATGCTGCACAGACTTCACTTCCCCCACTACTAGCCATGCTACTCATAAGTACCAGCCACCATCAGCTCGATTACTCTTTTCCATTTCAGGCATTTTTCTAGCACTCATCTGCCAAGAGGCTGCAAGGAGTGAGAGCAGCAGCAGTTACTTGGCCCTCATAAGCCAACATCACTTTCATCCATCCATCCATCATCGTCGTCTTCTGCTTATTCCTTACTAGTAAGGGTCGTGGGGGGGCTGGAGCCTATCCCAGCATCTACGGGCAAGAGGCGGGGTACACCCTGGACAGGTCGCCAGTCCATTGCAGGGCCAACATACAGAGACGAACAACCATTCACACTCACACTCACATTCATACCTACGGTCAATTTAGAGAATTCAATCAGCTTAGTCCCCAAATTGCATGTCTTTGGACGGTGGGAAGAAGCTGGAGTACCAGAGAGAACCCACACAGGCACGGGGAGAACATGCAAACTCCACACAGAAAGATCCCGCGCCCAAGCCGGGACCTTCTTGCTGTGAGGCCACAGTGCTAACCACTGCACCACCGTGCAGCCTACATCACTTTCATTTTCTGTTAAAATCAAGCAGCAAGTTGCACTTGGAGAGCAAATCTTCTTTATAGGGGCAGTAGTGTCATTTTGTTCTGCTGACCAGTAAATCGTTCACTGTGTTTCCATGCGTGTGTTTCACTGTTTATTTGTATAATCTGTATTCCCCTTTTTTACAATTGGAATAGTGTTCCAAACAAACAGTGAAACACACAGGCACAGAAACACACACATTCACACAGAGAAGCACAGAAACAAATACTCACAGGCATGCACAGAAACAAATACACACACACATGCACAAGCAGCTAATCAGGAACCAAAACAATGTTCAGTTGCTTCCTGTACACCACTGAGATGAACTGCATCATGTCCCCTCCCACCAGATTACATGCCACACACAAGTTCACATCTGTACACGTCCTTCGACGCCACAATGCCACACAACAATAATCAAAGGCTTTCAGTGGAAAAATCAAGCTCTCCACTTTGACACAGACAACTGTCCCCCTGCAGCTGAGCATTCCTTCAAACACTGATATTCATCTTTTAGCAAGACCAGGGGAATATAGTTGGGAATCTTTAACATAACAATCAGATTGAATCCATCCATTTTCTTCCGCTTACTCCTGTTAAGGGTCGCGGGGGGGGGGGCTGGAGCCTATCCCAGTGACTACGGGCAAGAGGCGGGGTACACCCTGGACAGGTTGCCAGACCATCGCAGGGCCAACACATAGAGACAGACAACCATTCACACTCACATTCATACCTACAGTCATTTTAAAGTATCCAACTAGCCTAGTCCATGTCTTTGGACAGTGGGAAGAAGCCAGAGTACCCAGAGAGAACCCATGCAAGCACGGGAAGAGCATGCAAACTCCACACAGAAAGATCCCGGAACCTTCTTGCTGTGAGGCAACAGTGCTAACCACTGCACCACCGTCGTACCGCCTCAGATGGAATCACTCGGGCTCTAATCAATATTGCCCACTGCAACTGTCACATCACAGGATGGTGCAATATTTGTTAGAAATAATTGTCAGGAACAGTTTAAATATTGTGGTGCTGCAGAGACATCCTGCCTCCCCATCCCCCTCGAAAGAGTTGAGAAAACATCTTTGCGTGATAAGGACCCTCACAAATATCACACTATTATCATTTTAATGGGTTTTTCACTGGAAATGAGAATAATCTAGGCTATGATGTCATGATTTACCCTCCACGTAAGTCGTCGTTGTCCTCCATTTTATCCGGTGGGTCCGGGTCGCGGGGGCAGCAGCCTCAGCAAGGAAGCCCAGACTGTCCTCTCCCCAGCCACTTCCACCAGCTCTTCCGGGGGAATCCCGAGGCGTTCCCAGGCCAGCAAAGAGATATAATCCCTCTAGTGTGTCCTTGGTCGGCCTCAAGGCCTCCTCCCGAGGGAGGCGTCCAGGGGGCATCCTCACCAGATGCCTGAACCACCTCATCTGACTCCTCTCGACATGGAGGAGCAGTGGCTCTACACTCAGCCCCTCCCGAATGACTGAGCTTCTCACCCAGGGAGAGCCCAGCCACCCTGCGGAGGAAACTCATTTCGGCCGCTTGTACTCACGATCTCGTTCGTTCGGTCATTACCCAGAGCTCATGACCATAGGTGAGGGTTGGAATGTAGATTGACCAGTAAATCGAGAGCCTCGCCTTCTGGCTAAGCAGAGCTCCAAGTGTGAGCACTTATCTACTGTAAACTTTACATTGACTTAATGCTATACTGTATGTATTCAGTAGAGAGCAGCCAATTACTCTACCACCACATTTGACAAGGAAAGTACAGAGATCAGCACTTCCTGAAATTATATAACAACATATACTCGAGCTGAGTAGGCAAACACTGATGAAAACTGGCCATAAATATCTGAATATATGAACATAGAAGCTGTTACAGCAAGTTACTTCACACATTCTCCAACATCCTGCAGGTACACACACCTACAAACTGTTGATGGATTATGGGAGAGCAAACTGGGGAGCCGTTCGATGTGGTGGTTGTGCAGAAGCAACTGGGCCACACTGTCAGCTCAAACTAAAGGAACTAGTGTTGATTGTTGAAGACCAGAAATTCAAGACAGATCTCCAAACATACATCGCAAGCATTGAGATAGAGTTGAAACAAAACTGTTCTCCCTGCCAGACCCCAGACCCACAAGAGACCTGTCCTAGTGGACAGTCCCAAGTGTGGCAGCACATGTCCACCTCTAGACTGCTAATTGGGGAGCATGTAACACAGTAAATCAGTAAATGTGAGGATTTCTATGGTCTTGGCTCCAAAAACTGGACTGCTGAGGAGAAGACAATTGAATGATTTGAAGGGATGAAAGGATGATGTCTGAAAGGAGAAGGAGAAAACCAAGGATAACAGCACAAGAGAAAGAGAGGGAGCACCTTTGTCTACTTTCTCATCCTGAGGTTAAGAAGCTATGATGTGAAAGGAGATTGAGACAGACAGAGAGACAGGCAGAGAGAGAGGGAGACAGAGAAAGAGAGAGAGTGAGACAGAAAGGGAGTGGGGGAGGACAGACAGACAGACAAACAGAGAGAGCAAGAGAGACAGAGAGAGAGAGAGAGAAAGGGAGAGAGCCTACGCTCTGTCATTTACAGATGTGGAATGTGCCAGTGCTTGAGCTCTAATTACAGACTGACTTTCTCTCTCTCTCTCTCTCTCTCTCTCTCTCTCTCTCTCTCTCTTTTTCTGTCAAGGCCAATCATCCAGAACCAGACTGCTCCCACAATTCTTTGCTTTAAGCTCCAGACACACAGACAAACAATTATTCTCTCTCTCTCTCTCACACACACATACACACACACACACACACAAACACACACACACACACATACAAACACACCCTCTGATTTTTATCACATAAAGGGTCATTATGTGTTGCACCAAATTAAAATAAAAGTTATCTCATCGCATTTTCAGAATATAGAACCAATCCAGAACCATTTCAATGTCAACCCAGCATTCCTCCAGCCAGCACCTGACAACACAGTTCTGGAGTGGACCGCTAGGTGGGTGGCAAACTACCTTGTCAACATGGGTTGATGGAAAGGATGCCTTCCCCTTAGTCAACACGTCCATATTAAATCAAATTAATCTTTCCTTAGTCACAGGTTATGAGCCACAGGCCTTTAAGGTGGCTGTCATCAACCCTTTACTTAAAAAAACCTTCTCTTGACCCAGATGTGTTAGCCAACTATAGGCCTATATCCAACCTCCCTACATCTCCAAGATCCTTGAGAAGGTTGTCCTGGAGCAGCTACATGAACATCTGCACAGCAACGAGCTCTTTGAAGCCTTCCAGTCTGGATTCAGGGAACACCATAGCACTGAAACAGCACTGGTCAGAGTCTCTAATGATCTTCTTATAGCTTCAGACAGAGGTCTTGTCTCTGCACTTGTCCTTTTGGACCTCAGTGCTGCATTTGACACCATCGACCACAGCATCCTGCTACAGAGACTAGACCATGATATTGGGATTAAAGGAACTGCCCTAAAATGGTTCAAGTCCTGCTTATCAGATAGGTTTCAGTTTGTTAATGTTAATAATGACTATTCAGAGTATAGCAGAGTTACATATGGTGTACCACAGGGTTCACTTTTAGGACCGATTCTCTTCCCTCTTTACATGCTCCCATTAGGTGACATAATCCAGAAGCACTCGATCAACTTTCACTGTTATGTGGACGACACGCAACTTTACTTGTCGATGGAGCCAGACGACACAAGCCAGTTTACTAATCTGGAAGACTGCCTGAAAGACATTAAATCCTGAATGTCTTCTAACTTCTTAATGCTAAATTCAGATCAAACTGAGGTCATCATGTTTGGACCTAAACACCTCAGGGACACACTCTCTAACCGGATCACTACTCTAGATGGCATCACCTTGACCCCAAGTACAAGTGCAAGGAACCTTGGAGTCATTTTTGACCAGGACCTTTCCTTCAGCTCCCACATAAAGCATGTGACCAGGACCGCCTTCTTCCACCTGCAGCATCACTAAGATTAGGAACATCCTTTCCCAGAGTGATGCTGAGAAACTGTTGCATGCATTTATCACTTCTAGGCTGGACCACTGCAACTCTCTCTTGTCAGGATGTCCTAAATACTCTCTAAAGAGTCTCCAGCTGGTCCAGAATGCTGCAACCAGGGTTCTGACGGGAGTTAAGAAGAGAGAACACATCTCTCCACTTTAGCTTCTCTCCTTCCTGTAGGATTTAGAATCCACTTCACAATCCTTCTGCTGACTTATAAGGCTCTCAATAATAAAGCCCCATCCTATTTGAAAGAACTCATTAGTCCCTACTGTCCTACCAGAGCACTCCGCTCCCAGAATGCAGGTCTTCTAGTGACTCCCAGTATTTCTAAAAACAGACTGGGAGGTAGAGCCTTTAGTTACCGGGCTCCTCTACTGTGGAACCAGAATCTCTCCATGGGTCAGAGCGGCAGACACTCTGACTATGTTTAAGTCTAGGCTTAAGACTTTCCTTTATGACAGAGCCTTAAGTTAGGACTGGTTCAGGTAGCTCTGAACCATTGATAGCTATGCTGCTACAGGCTTAGACTGCTGGGGGACACATCAGGTTACATGGAGCCCTTCCCTCCTCTCCTCTCCTATCCTCTCCTCTCTTCTCCTCTCCTCTCTCCTCCTCTCCTCTCCTCCCCTCACATTTTGGAACTGTCATTACCATTACTTGTTGCACTTTGTAGTTTGGCCTTGGTGTCTCGCAGTCTCTCTGTTTCCACAGATCCACCGGAGCTCCATCTCTCTCCTCCAACCGCATCGCCCCCCCCACCCCCCCCCCCCTTTTTTAATCCCCTACTGTTACACCGGCCTGCGCTCCCCTTCCATGAACCAGTCTGCCATCCAGTCCCCCATCAAGCTGGCTTGCTCTCCCTGCCTCCCCTTCCAGAAGCTTCCTTCTTCAACTGTTATTTACATTTCCATGTTTCCCACATTTTGTATTATAAACTGTTTTCTTGTCTGCAACAACATCTCCTGCACATCTGTCCGTCCTGGTGAGGGATCCTCCTCTGTTGCTCACCCTGAGGTTTCTCAGATTTTTCCCTGTTAAAAGGTTTTCTATGGAGTTTTTCCTCAGTCGATATGAGGGTCTCAGGACAGAGGATGTTGTTATGATGCCATGTGAAGCCCTTTGAGACAAGCTGTTTGTGAAAACGGGCTCTATAAATAAAATTGCCTTGCCTTGCCTTGCCCACCAAGGCTTGTTGTGCCTCTTCGGTCGTGGATGGACTGATGAAGACAGAAGTGCGGTGTGGGTGGGACCTAGAGGTGCTCTCTCTTTCTGTCTTTATTGGACATTCCCCCATTTTTATATCCTGCTGTAACAACTGACATGAACACCTATAGACTGCACCTATAGTTTGCAACATGATGACATACGCTGCATGTGTCTGTCACAATATTGTGTCAGACAACCCCACCCCTCACCACAATACCACCACCAGCTTTTGTCTACTGTCATCAAACAGTGTCTCATTGGAGAAGCTGGACAGGAAGTGATGGATGACAGAGAGGAAGAGAGGTCTGGTGGAGGCTGCAGCCTATATACACGCACATACAGTACAAGTGTTTGGGTGCTTGTTAGCGCAAGTCTAGCAAACATAATTGTCATGTCTGTTTCTAAAAACAGGCTGCGAGTTGTAAAAGGCTAAAATAATAGTGTGTAGGAATACACAGAGGCAAGACAAGGCAGGACGGAAGTGTGTGTGTGTGTGTGTGTGTGTGTGTGTGTGTGTGTGTGTGTGTGTGTGTGTGTGCGCGTGCGTGGATTATTTTAGAGGAAAGATATTTTTGACAGAATTTCACCAAAAAGTTGTGTAATGGTTACAAGACTTGAAGCCTGTCTAAAGGAAATAAAAACATGGATGACACAAAATTTTCTTTTATTGAACTCTGACAAAACCGAAGTTATTGTGCTGGTGCCAAAACACCTTCGACACACCTTATCTAATGAGACAGGTACCCTGGATGGCATTACCCTGGCCCCCAGCACTACCATAAGGAATCTGGGAGTTCTCTTTGATCAGGATCCTCTAACTCCCACATAAAGCACATCCATTTAACATCACTAATATCACTAAGATCAGACACATCCTGTCTCCAAAAGATGCAGAAAAACTATTCCATGCTGTCACTTCCAGGCTGGATTACTGCAATTCCCTCCTACCAAGCTGCATTAATAAGTCCCTAAAGACTCTCCACATGCTGGTATATGGACAAGAACTAGTAGAAGAGACCATATCTCTCTTGCATGTATGCACACATTGGATCCCTGTCAAATTCAGAGTAGAATTCAAAATTCTTCTTCCAACACACAAAGCCCTCAACAATCAGGCACCTTTAAATCTGAAATAGTTCGTCCCCTACTATCCAGCTGGAACCCTCCTCCCTCTCCCAGTCTTGGTCCAGGACTCAGACCCCTCTCTACGTTCAAGAGAAGACTTCAGATCATCCTTGTTGATAAAGCTTATAGTTAGGTCTAGTTTAGGCTGGCCCTTAGATATGCTGCTCTAGGCTTCGACTGCTGGGGGATCTCCCATGGTGCACTGGGCTTCTCTCTCCTCTTCTCTGTCCTCCTGTACTCATCCATGTTACTAAATTGTCTTCTTCCTCTGAGTCTTGGTGCTTTCTCACCTCCCAGATACCTGACTGATGATGCTGCTGAAGGATGCCGCAGACCCACAGAGGCTCAAGCTGCAACCCGTGGCATCAGTATTAGTTTAAGTACTCGTAGTATTTATATCAATATTCTCAATACTGTACTAGCATTAACATCAGTGGTGTCTTTGCTCGCACACAATTGCTTATGTTATGCTGAAATTGATTACTTGACTAACCTATAGATGTGATTATTGGTAGCTGGTTGTTACTGTTTGCCATCTTTCTCCTTCCATCCTCTTCATGTCCCCATCTGTCTGTTGTTCTCTCACTCCTTTCTCTCTCTCTCTTTATCTCTGTTCCTTTCTTTCTTTCTTTCTCTATATGTCAATCTCCATTATCTACCCCCATTCTCCTGATCTCTTTCTGATAAGGAATTTCATCTAGTATCCTTTGTTTTAACTTTCTTGGTCTTATCCTCATAATTCATCTATAAGGTTAAGAGCTGATATGACCCATGGGCCTTGACCTGGGGCTTGGAGTGAACCTGTGACATCTTCCATAAATTCTTTTAAAATCAAAGATTTGTTGTTTGAATATTTAGTGACAGTCAAGGTGACACTCACAATGCTGGTGTTATCCTGATGCACAGCTATGTGTAGACTACGAGAAAGTCACATTTGTGTAAAATAAATTTGGTAATACTGGGTGGTGCCTGACACATATAAGTATGATTGTTTAGGAGGGGGGAAATCAGATGTTCTGGAGGAGATGACTCAACCTCATCTCACAAAGAAACTTGAACATCTGTTATGAATGTCCATTAAAGTACCAGTGTAAGCCATCTCTGAGTCTCCAGCCTGTTGTGAATTGTGTCTGACGAATTCCTTCATCACACAAAATTCCTCTGCACCTCTACACAACTGGTTAAAGCAAATATCCGTCCCCACTGATCCTGGATCTGCTCCACATTCCTGCCATGTAAAGGAAGGTTTTCATCTCTGCTGTTTCAGATGTACTTGTTCATGGAGAATTGTCCACAATTCTACAATTCTACAATTTCATTTAGCAGACGCTTTTGTCCAAAGCGACATACAACACAAGCAAGAATTGAGACTTAAGGAAAAACCCATAGTAAGCGCAAAAGTGCTTCAGTTGTGATTTGGTCACAGGTAGTGCCATCTAGTGGCAGAAGAGGTGCCCCCCCCCCCTTTTTTTGGGGGGGGACAAACATACAACATCACACAACACAGTTAGTGCTACATAATCACTAAGTGCTGGGTCACTAAGTGTTGGGTATAAATTCATTAAAGGAGAGTGGTGCTGGACCTGCTCTACTAGTAAAGTGTCATGAGATAACTTTTGTTATCATTAAACAGAGGCAGGAAGCGGCTGGTTGTCTACTACCAATGTTATCATTTCAACATTTAATAAATTGATAAGAACCAAATCAACAGCTGATTAGAAACACTAACCAAAAAAAGACCTGATAAGTTCCTATGCTGATATGAGCCTGAGGTTGCTGGAGGACAATTTAAATGTATAAGGTTTTTCTGTGTGGAGTTTGCATGTTTTCATGGTTCCTGCATGGGTTCTCTCCAGTACTCCAGCTTCCTCCTACAGTCCAAAGACATTGAGAGGGGATGAGGTTAATCCATACTTGAAATTGACAGTAGGCGTTGCTGTGAGTGTGAATGGTTGTCTGTCTATATGCGATGGCCCTGCCATGGACTGGGAACCCATCCAGGGTGAACCCCACCTCTCGCCTGTAGGCTGCTGGGACAGGCTCAAGCCCCCCTGTGACCCTTAACAGGATAAGCGGTAGAAAATGGATGGATGGATGGATGGATGGATGGATGGATGGATGGATGGATGGATGATTGCAATGGTCACCAGCTGGCTGCTAGCATTACGGGTACTTGTGTTAGCCTGGCTGTGTTGAGTGTATGGGCCACAGCAACATTTACCTGGCTAGTGCAGTGTCTGATCAGCTCACTGTACAGCCATCAACAGAAATCCTTAAATAAATGGTGAGGGTAATTTGAGACACAGTCAGAGAACAATGTGGTACACCAGGACGCAAGAGATCATCTGACTGGGACATGACTGGGACGGTCTCTAATTGTTGCACTAACAAGCATCATATTACAAATACATCATTATCTGCTCAGTCTTCTTTTGTTATTCTGACTATAAAAATTGTGAATAATGAGGAAGAGATTTGTGTACAGTTTTTGTAGTGTTTCCTTTGGGATGGTTAAAATATATCTCCAGGATGGTTCCAGGACAGCTGTTCGAATGACTGCACTGTATGTGGTGGTTTATCATAGAGAAGAAGGTGGAGATAATTAGGTGGAGCAGAAACCACTTCAGGAAGTCTGATTTGAGTCACTGGAGCATCACCACCAAAGCCAGGTTATCTTAGTGGGTCACCCTTCTGTAACACCTGCAGCCTTTCTAACCCCCCCCCCCCCCCCCACCACCACCACCACCACCACCACCACCCCAGGTCACACACATTTCAGGTGACACACATACACATAATTTGTGCCGCACACAAAGTTATGTGTATGTGTGTGAGCACAGGACATCCCCACCCCCAGTTCATCTCTGAGCTGTTGTTGACGCTTTCACCATGAGGAACTTCAGCAGCAGAGAAATCAAAACCTCCCACATGTCAATAAAGAATCTGGGAGCAGCATCAGGACCCCCTCCAGGACCCTCTGAGGGTCAGAGGAACCTTGGATCGTCTCATTCAGAGTCCAGATCAGCCATCCTCAGATGAATGATTAGGTGACCAAACGTCAGTGAACTTCCCCTGAATACCTCATCAGAGCAGTAATATTCATGTTGAGTTTCCATAGTATATATGAAAATATAACTAACCGGAGTATCCGGTGTTTGCATGTGGCATTATTGTGTATTAAACATTGTCACAGTGGTATCAGTCACTCAGTCACCTGGTCACTCCCGCTAAAGTCATGTTCAGATGTTACCTTCGTCCCAGCAGCGAAGGAAACGAGCAGCGGGCGGGGTCCCGGTGACTTCTCCTTGGTCTCAGCCTTCCGCTCCTACCCGGTCATCGCTGTCCTCCCCCGCCTCTTAGTAGCAGCTGCAGCAGAAGACGCCCCAGTAAATCCAAGCTGACCGCGGAAACATGCAGGCAGTAGCCACTCGGGTGGGGCGCAGCATCCCTCTGAGGAAAGTCTCTGTGCTTGAACGGTTCTACCGAACCGGTACTGAGCTGATCTGTGCCGTGCTGTGTCGTGTAGGAGTGGGGAGCCGCCTGACAGAACAACATCCACAAAGACAAAACACACGCAGACGAGCAGCCACGCTCCTACAGGACCCGCCTCTTACCGTAATACTCATAAAAGCTCCCTGCCTGAGAAAATGCCTTGATTTCAAACTAATGCTGTTGAGCTTTTCACAAGAATCGAACTCTGCAGACCAATCTGATTGACACACCAAACAGAAGTCATCATCGTGAGAGGGTGCCATGAGCTCACACATCAGAGGTGTAGTGTAGATTTTAAAACCAAGCGACTTGAACGGGGTCAAAGAGTCAGACTCAGAGGAGCTCTGGCAGTTCCCATTGGGATGATGAACTTCTGGATGATGAACACACTCCTGTTCACTCTATCAGGTGAAAAATACACTCTGGTGGAACATGAGGGTGTTACGATGGAAAACAGTTCCGACGACTGTCAGTCACCCTGGCAGCCAATTGTTGATCGGGTGACATTAAGAGTGAGGGAGGTGGCGTGATGACATTCTTGTGTTATCTCTTGGTCAAAATAAACTCCAACAAGAAATACAACCAGTGAAAATGGTGCTATTTCAAGTGAGATCCTTCATCTTCATCACCACTATGTCAAATATGCAAATTTCAAACCACCAGCCATGCCTTCTTCCTCTAGCCATAGCTTTGCAGGGCATTTCAACAGAGACACATTTTGTAAAGGTGCTCTCAAAAGAAAGAAAGAAAAAGAAAGAAAGAAAGAAAGAAAGAAAGAAAGAAAGAAAGAAAGAAAGAAAGCAACCCTTCACAATAGGTGAGCTAGGTAGCCAGTTGAGTTTGACCAAACTAAATAATCATTTGCCACTGTGGAAGGTTTGCTTATGTTTGACCAGGGAGGCAGGACCCTGTGTAGTTGCTTATCATGCATGACTACATCATCAGTGTCGATGGCCACACTCAGAATGCCAGCCAGCACAGACCATGACCTCGTGGTAGCAGCTGAGGCCAAAAGGCATCCGGGAAATATTTCATTTTGTCTCTTTGTGGCCCTTTTGTGCCTTTTGTCAGAATTAAAGCCTGCCTCATCAATAAAGATGTATTCATGAGGGTCAGCCATGGCATCCATCTCAAAACACAGTCAAAAACTCACATTTTTACATCAAATACAGTGTATTGGAATGAAAGTTTGGCCTTTATTCACATACTATAACATTTCTGTGTTGTATAGCAATGACCTGCACATATTGGAATCGTTGCTCCTTAACCTTGTCAGAATTCCTCTCAGAAGGCACACGGTAAAGTTGCTTCGTCCCTTATTTTGTTCCCCTGTATTATCTGGTCAGTGGTAGAAAGCCTTATGCTGTCAGTTCCTTGAAAGATTCTGAAGATCTTCAATAATCACCAAGGCAGTCTCCTGCTCAGCAGTGAGCAATTGATGCCTTCCTCCAATCAATGGCTGCCTCTGAGCTCAGCAAAGATGAAATCTGACCATTACTGACATCTGGTCATCCATTACTCTGTGCAGTAAAAACTACAAAGTGGATTTTCAGTCTACATGCATTACAACATTACTATACAAGTTCTGTGATACAGTACATGCACATGTGCGATGACAATAAGGCAAATTATCTGTTTTCCCTCCTGAAAGTACACACAATAGATGCAACTGTGAAACAGCTCAGGTTTGGTTGAACTAGCTTGCCAGCTTCTCGCATAGTCCTCCTCCTACGTACCACCACATGATGAAATAGAGTGGCACAGATTTCATAATATTAATTGTCTGTCACCCTTGTCCTCTCCCTCTCCTTCTGCCTCTGCCTCTTTGTTGTCTACCAACCTCGGCATGATAGTGATCCATTGTTCTAAAGCATATGAACATGCCTCCAGGCCATATTTATTGACCCACAATTTTGATTGGTGTGTTACAATTTTTAGGCTGAGTGTTTGTACCTGGAGAAAGATGTGGTCGCTGAGTTTAGTTCATGATAACTTGAGTTGATTAAATTGAGAGCATGTGTTTGCTGAACACAGTGCAATGAATAATTTCTTTGACCAATTTTGTGTAAGGTTTTGCAGAAAGAGTTTTGAATATTGATACATGTGGAAACAGGTGAATTGTGTTTATGGTTATGGGAAATGTGTTTGTGATTCTGGGAATGACATAAAGGTTTGGGCTTTTGTGCTACAGGAATCCGTTTTTGTGTTTTAGCAATCAAGCAATCACCTTCATCACAATCATCATCATCAAAAAAATCCCCATCATTTTCATGTTCCTGGGCATGTCCCTGTAAAGGAGCGCAGGATTCTGCTGTGTGACCATCTAAACAACATTACTGAAATATGACTGTGTGCATGTATGTGTGTGTGTGTGTGTGTGTGTGTGTGTGTGTGTGTGTGTGTGTGTGTGTGTGTGTCCTTGTACTTGTTGCATATTGAGGACTAGAATACATATTTAACTGACAGAGTGAGGACATTTTTGGAAAGTGAGGATATTTTAGCTGGACCTAACATCTTCAAAGGGCCGTTTGAAGACTTGGTTTTGGGGTCCAGGTTAGAATTCGGGTCTGGTTAGGTTTGCATTATATCAATGAATAGAATCACAAAGATATAAGTACAGGTGTGTGTGTGTGTGTGTGTGTGTGTGTGTGTGTGTGTGTGTGTGTGTGTGTGTGTGTGTGCATGCGCATACACACTGAAGCTGAAGCTTCATGTGTTTATGACAGCGCAACTGATTTCTTGACCTTTTATTTTTATTGAATTGCTTTGTCAAATGTGCCAAAACTGATAATAATGTAATAATGTGAATATTGTCTTATTCTACAATGATGTCTGATTGTCTTGTTGCAGCTGTCATATGAACACTTGCACCAACATGTTCATGCTCCTCTTCTCACATATTTCTGGATTACATTTGCATGCAGCTGGATGTCCTTTTGTGCACCAGGCCAGCTCCTCTCAGAGGACACAGACACGAGCAGAAGGAGGAGAGCCTGTGTCCATGGAGTGAGGAGTGCAGTCGACCAGGCCAGCTCTCCTGATGTCATGAGAGACGTGTGAGTCCAGAGAAATTTGGGTTAGAAGGGACAATTATACCGAGGTGGAACTGTGTGCAGATATTTTGAATGTTACAGTTTTTCATCAATATTGACTCAATACCAATTTGGCCTTTCGTCTTTAGCCTGACTGATCTGACCCAGGGCAAAGCTGCCGTCTGTAGGTACCTGGCTGGATTCGAAGTGATGCCATAGGCTTGACCAGGCTCACAGGCTTGTGCATTTATCACATGCACATATCTGGACTACAATGATAACTGATTGAGTTAAAAAAAAAAAAAAAGGTTTACAGCTTAAGCGTGTGGAAGAAACAGGAGTTGAAGTCTAGGATTTAGTTTAGGTCTAGGATTTCGTCTGACAATGCCACGCTGCAACCTGAGGGAACATGGTCACAAACAGAAATCCAGTAAAGAATCATCATTCACTTATGAAAGTCAAGAACATGTTTTCAGAATCAAAACTACCAAGACAGTCTCTTTACTGACTCTTCAGACAGAGATGTTTGGTCGGGAATGATGTGGGAACTCAAGTATGTTTTGATGCAATCTTCCAAAATAATATTGGGTGATGCAAGTTTAGGAAAACACACTCTTTAAGGTTACATTACTTCTGTCATCATGGTTACACAAATAAGTCAAATCAAGTCTATTTTATTTGTATAGCACCAAATCACAACAAAAGTTATCTCATGACACTTTACTAGTAGAGCAGGTCTCGAACCACACTCCTTCTTTGAATCTACACCCAACAATTCTCGATCAGCAAACACATCAGGCAACAGCGTCGACGAAAACCTTCCTTTTAACAGGCAGGAACGTTGAGTAGATCCAGGATCAATGGGGACGGCCTTCTGCTTTGACCAGTTGGGGGGAAAGAGAGCAGGGGTCCATTTCACAAAGCAAGTTCATCAAACCCTCGGTTTAATCCTAATCTCCGAGTTGATCTACCCTAAGATAGCAAACTCCAAATTTTTGGTTTCAGAACAGTGGATTTGAATCAGTTTGATCAATGCGGAGTAGGTTCACCTGGGGTAAAGCGCGATCATGACAACTCTAAAAAGCCAGCGTAAATGGAGCCCCAATCCACCGAGTCACCATGGCGATGGAGAAGAGGAGAGCTTCGTTTTTCACATCAGTGGAATTGGAAATCTTGATGTGAACATATGAAGAGCTCCAACACGTGTTTAAAAAGAAGTGCAACACCGCTGCAGCTGCAAAAGAGAGAGAGATGGTGTGGAAGAACATTGCTGCTCAGGTCAATGCGTGAGTTTAAATGTAGTCCTTTGCAATCATGATCATTATGGAGGAAAACTGCTTACATGGTAGTGCATTAATTTATATCATTTAGGGGGAGAAATGCACTTGGCAGCAACTTAAAATAAAGCATAAAACATTATTCAAACAGGTCAGACCATCTCATGGGGTACCCCATGTTCTGCATTGTAAATTAAATATTAAGTGGATGTTTGATGGCGTACAATAGTTGTTTGATCCCCAACACAATGCTGGTTTCATACACAAATGTCTTGTCATGGATATCATGTTCTGTTAAATAATTAAGCCTATTTAAACTAACACAGACTTCTACTCAGCCAACAGAAAGAAGGCAGATGCCCGTAAAATGGGTGGTGGCCCAGCACCACCACCTTTAACAGAGGAGCTGGCCTTAAGCCAGAATTTAGGGCGGCCAGTGGCTGAGGGAATTCCTGGAGGGAGTTCATCCTCAGGACCCAACCCCCAAGACACCAGTGCCTTCATAAAATGTAATATGGCTTGATATATATATATATATATATATATATATATATATATATATATATATATATATATATATATATATATATATATATATATATATATATATTAGGGCCTACTCTTGTGCTGCCATGATGAGTGCCTCTGTGCTGTCTTTTAGTCCAGCATATTCCAGCCATTGGTAGGTCTTCTTGACATCAGCCACTTCCTCAATCTGGTGGTTGAACATGCCATGTAGGGGCTTGTCTATCTACATCTGCACCTCTCGCTCCTCACTCTCATCAGGTTTTAGCTGTCTGAGGTATTCACTGAGCAGCTTGTCCTTAGGGGCCATCTTCTTGATGTACTCTTGGATTTTCGATGTGTCATCCTGGACAGTGGCTCTGATGCTCACCAGTCCTCGTCCACCCTCTTTCCACTTAGTGTACAGGTTCAGGATACTGGACTAAGGGTGAAACCCTCTGTGCATGGTAAGGAGCTTTCTGGTTTTGACATCTGTGGTTTCTGTCTCTTCCTTTGGCCAGCTTATGATCCCAGCGGGTTATCTGATGACCAGCAGTGCGTTCATGTTGATGGCTTGGACCTTGTTTTTACCATTCAGCCGACTTCTCGGTGCTTGTCTTATTTTTTAGAGATATTTGGTTGTGGTTGACTTTGTTGTGGCGAAAAGAGGCAGATGAGAGGAGTCAGAGGATCGATACACAGGTGTCGGATGGGGAATCTCTTTATTCACAACCACCCTACTACAACGCAGTCAGAGATATCGTCCAACATCACTGAACGTGACATAACTTTTTATACTGAAGACCAACTGTGTGTGTATGTGTTTGTGTGGCGTGATGGTTTCATCCTGTTTACCAGAATTGTAGGCTATCTCAAATACCAGAAGAGAATGGGACATTTCTCAGTGTCACTTATCATTGAACTATGACCAAATGTGGGTGGCATTTCCACATTTTGTGTGTGTGTGTGTGTGTGTGTGTGTGTGTGTGTGTGTGTGTGTGTGTGTGTGTGTGTGTGTGTGTGTGTGTGTGTGTGTGTGTGAGTGCGCGTTGTACCTGTCTCCTTTTCCAATATTCCAGATGTCTTGCTTTGTTCAGTGGGCTAACATGCTTGGCACTGGTACAGGTCATAGTGATCTGGCACTCACTTCTGGTTATACTGACTCAACTCTCATTCTCCTACAACATCCTTGCTGCCTCCTCGTGGTTTCCATTAGCCTGTGCGATTCCAAGGTACTTGTAGCTGCTCTGAATGTCACCTATATACCCTTCTGTTAGGTTACCCCTTTCAGTTCTGATCATCTTGTCTCTTCTTGAAACCATCCAGCCATATTTGTCCAATCCATGTGCCTCTGGTATCAATAGCTTGGTGCATTTCAGGAACACTCGCTGCATCTGTGATAGCTGGCTAATTTCTCTCCTTGTTGCCTTTATTTTGGCCTGTATCCTTCTCTTCCATGGAGGGTATCGTTTCTTAAGCTCCATGTCCATGTTTAGCTTGTACCCGAGCATCTCCAGTACTACTGTTGCAATACTGTGCATCAGTTTGTTGGTCTCTGTGATGGTTGCTGTGGGTATTGTGTTCAGCGCAGCATTCACATCCACTTCTTCTGAGGGCACTTGCCAACTGAGTTTCGATATTTGTCGAAGGTTCCAGGATTCTTGTTTCTTCAGGATCTTTCTTTTTAGGTCAGCAGCTCTTTTATTGAGGCTATTCATTTATTGGAACCCGGAAAGTTCTTGCTGTGAGGCGACAGTGCTAACCACAGCACCACCATGACAACGCATATAAGATTTAATATTGGTGTGTGTGTGTGTGTGTGTGTGTGTGTGTGTGTACACAGACACAGACACCCCCTCCATGTTTAAGAGTAGAAGAGTAGACTTACGACTGTCCATGCTGATAAAGCTTATCGTTAGGTCTGTCTTAGGCTAGCCCTTAGATATGCTGCTATTGGCTTCGACTGCCAGGGGATCTCACATGATACATTGGGATGCTCTCTCCTCCTCTCTTTTCTCCTGTACTCATACATATTTCTAACTTGTCTTCTTCTCCAGAGCACTTAAAATGCCGCACTTAAAATGCGTTTCCACTGGCTCACTTTGGCTCGGGTTGGTTTGGCCCCTTTTTCACTTCCAACACAGTACTAACTGTTACTATTTTGGTCCCTTCTCGGCTGGAGTTCCAAGCAAGCTGAGCGGGGACTAAGATGTGAGGTAAACACATAGCGGGGTGCTGATTGGGTAACTTACCCGCTTATTTTGTACATCTTAGCCTCAGCAGAATACTGTCTATCACTTGGTAAAGTCTTTTATACTTTTCTTGGGTGTTCTGTTTTGCCACTTGAAGCCTTGCCTGTCTGTTGTCCCTTACTTTAGTTAAAGCAATAACCACTGACTGAGCAACAGGCATAACGCTGCCTCCATGACGTCCATTGTTGTTGTTGTGTCACACACAAATTACGCCGGGGAACTCTCGCCTGGTGAGTCGACCCACGCTGATGTGGTACCCAGTGCTCGTGGAAACGCACCAGTACCGAGCCATAATGACCCGACCCCACCCGACCCGAGCTGAAATGAGCCAGTGCAAATGTATT
This sequence comes from Aulostomus chinensis, assembly GCF_037954235.1. Classification (NCBI taxonomy): domain Eukaryota; kingdom Metazoa; phylum Chordata; class Actinopteri; order Syngnathiformes; family Aulostomidae; genus Aulostomus; species Aulostomus chinensis. Next base: position 728,687 of record NC_141321.1, read on the forward strand.
TGTACGAATCGTATTTATATCAGTATTCTCGATACTGTACTAGCATTACCATTCGTTTTTTGCTTGTACTGTATTTGCTTGCTCATAATTACCCATGTTATGCTGGAAATGATTGCTTGAGTAACCTGTAGATGTTATAATTAGTAGCTAGTTGTTCTTGTTTGGTGTGTCCTCTGTCCCTCTGTCTTTGTCTTGGCTCATCTTTCTTCTTCCGTCTTCTTCACATCCCTGCCTGTCATTCTCTCTGTCCTTTCTCTTCCTCTTTATCTCTGTCCCTCTCTTTCCTTCTCTATATCTGTCTTTCTCCATTATCCATCTTTGTCTCTGTCTGTGTCCTCCGTCTCTCTCTCTCCCTCCAGCAGGTCAAAGCAGACTCCCGTCCCCATTGGGCCTGGATCTGCTCCATGTTCCTGCCTGTTAAAAGGAAGGTTTTCATCTCTGCTGTCTCAGATGTGCTTGCTGATGGAGAATTGTTGGGTGTTAATTAATTGAAGGAGTGTGGTGCTGGACTTGCTCTAATTGTAAAGTGTCATGAGACAATTTTTGTTGTGATCTAGTGCTATACAATTCTACAATTTCATTTAGCAGAGACTTTCGTCCAAAGAGATGTACAACACAAGCAAAAATTTAGACTGGAGGGACAGCCTTAGTAAGTACGACAAAGTGTTTCAAGTTTGACACAAATAAAACTGACTTTAAATTGACTCAAGGACCAGCAGCTTGAGATCAACCTGACCAAACCAGATTGGTCAATACAAGATGACCAAAACCTAAGACCCATACGAGTAGAACTTATTCTCCTGTCTTTTTGTAGTACAGTACACATGTGTATCAAAGCAGTCGCACTCAGTCATCCACGTGTCCAGTTGGATACCATGCCCCCTGAGCAGGGCAATGGCTGCCTCAAAGACTGGAGGGTAAATGAAACAATATTATCACAAACATTCTCTCTGGCCTCGATGAGCCTCCTGTTCCACCCCACTCCACCCCCACCCCACAACTAATTGCAGCACTTTAAAGCTGCACTGAGCTGGAGTAATAAAGAGCACTGAGGCTAATTCATGGTACGCACACATACATACATAGATGTTATTGCTCTCAGAGGGACTGAGTCGGTCTGGCCACGAGGAGAAAGACAGAAGGTAAACAACCACATGACAAGGACAAGTAGAGATGGTGAAGGACTGCAGGGAGCAGAGGAGAAGCAGGAGGAGGAGGAGGAGGTGAAAGGATGGAGGTTGAACAAGAAGAAAGTCATTAGAGCTTCTAACAGAGGGTTGTGGTTTGTTTCCCGCTGCTCCTTTGCGGCTTCAAAGTCAGCAAGATGAAATGAAGTAAGCGGGGGAGGAAGATGAGGGAGAAATAAAGGGAGAGGAAGGAGCAAGGTTAGATTTCTAATTGACCCTCAGAGTCAGCAGTGCTCCATAACAAATAAACCAGCTTTTGGTTAGAGTGTAGTTTATTTGAACCCCATCTACTGATTTAGTCCTGCGTGGAGCATTTCAGCTGCATTTACATCAGAATGAACCTCAACATCCTGCATCTTACCTCTCCATGGCAGCTGCCAGAAAGTTGCTCAAAAAATATAAACAGGCTGCAACTTGTACAAAAGTTTGAGCAAAAACCGGGATGACTGACTCCAGTTTTAGTATCTATGTATTGGCTTCTGTAGTATTAAGGATTGATTTTAAAATGAACTTGTTTTGAAAGGACTTCCTGGTTTCACAACAATAAAACCTGTCTGATTGTTTGTCTGAATGCGTTCTGACTCATTCTGTCAGGTCCTCTGGTGTTGGCCCGCTTCATGTACCAGTAATAATTTTTGGATTATTCACAGATGGCCTGGGACAAAAAAGGCCCTGTCTAGATACACTATATTGCCAAAAGTATTCGCTCACCTGCCTTGTCCGGTCCACCCTTTGCAGCTAGAACAGCTTCAACTCTTCTGGGAAGGCTGTCCACAAGGTTTAGGAGTGTGTTTATAGGGATTTTTGACCATTCTTCCAGAAGCGCATTTGTGAGGTCACACACTGATGTTGGTCGAGAAGGCCTGGCCCTCAGTCTCCACTCTAATTCATCCCAAAGGTGTTCTTTCGGGTTGAGGTCAGGACTCTGTGCAGGCCAGTCAAGTTCATCCACACCAGACTCTGCCGTCCATGTCTTTATGGACCTTAATTTGTGCACTGGTGCACAGTCATGTTGGAAGAGGAAGGGGCCAGCTACAAACTGTTCCCACAAAGTTGGGAGCATGGAATTGTCCAAAATGTCTTGGTATGCTGAAGCTTTCAGAGTTCCTTTCACTGGAACTAAGGGGCCAAGCCCAGCTCCTGAAAAACAACCCCACACCATAATCCCCCCTCCACCAAACTTTGCACTTGGCACAATGCAGTCAGACAAGTACCGTTCTCCTGGCAACCGCCAAACCCAGACTCTTCCATCAGATTGCCAGATGGAGAAGCATGATTCGTCACTCCAGAGAACACGCCTCCACTGCTCTAGAGTCCAGTGGTGGCGTGCTTTACACTACTGCACCCGACGCTTTGCATTGCACCTGGTTATGCATGGCTTGGATGCAGCTGCTCGACCATGGAAACCCATTCCATGAAGCTCTCTGCGCACTGTTGTTGAGCTAATCTGAAGGCCACATGAAGTTTGGAGGTCTGCAGTGATTGACTCTGCAGAAAGTTGGCGACCTCTTTGCACTATGCGTTTCAGCATCCGCTCCGTCAGTTTACGTGGCCTACCACTTCGTGACTGAGTTGCTGTCGTTCCTAAACACTTCCATTTCCTTATAATACAGCTGACAGTTGACTGTAGAATATTTAGGAGCGAGGAAATGTCACGACTGGATTTGTTGCACAGGTGGCATCCTATCAGAGTTCCATGCTGGAATTCACTGAGCTCCTGAGAGCGACCCATCCTTTCACAAATGTTTGTGAAGACAGTCTGCAGGCCTTCGTGCTTCATTTTATACACCTGTGGCCATGGAAGTGATTGGAACACCTGATTCTGATCATTTGGATGGGTGAGCAAATACTTTTGGCAATATAGTGTAGTTTGAAGAAGTTGCTCCACGCTCCTTTCTAGACACTCACTTTAATTACCGATATGTCTTGTAGTTAATGTATCTCATGCTGTGGTTGTTACTTCTTATTGACTTGTTTGCTTTTCTTGCCTTTTATTGTTTGTATCAGTGTTTGATATCCTTTTATATTTCTTCTGTATGTTTATACTTCTGGCCTAGCTGACTTATATTTAAAGAGATATTGGATATGTATTTTATTTTTTATCTTGATGTGTTATTGGTAAGTTTTAATCTTTCTTCCTTCTGTGTTGTGTAACTATTCTTTTGTAAAGACTGTCTTATGCACAGCACTTTGAGCTGTGTTTTCTGTATCAAATGTATTCATATAGATAGATTGTATTGATAAACATTCAAATATAACCATTTGCTATTTAACTATCACTTCACACTTTCTATGTAAACACAGGAAGAATGAATTTGACATCTTTTGTAAAGGTCCAATACTTCTCACTTGAATATGTGTCATGTCTTTTATGTTGTTTTATTTTCAAGGTATTTCTACTGTGTGGTGTGCTCTGTGACTTAAGGGGTCGTGTGATGCAGATGGAAATGTTTCTGCTAAATCTGGTGCACACATCTTTTTATTTCCTGTGAACAATTAAAGTTAAATTCCATACTATCCTTTTTTAAGAAAAGAAAATAAGAGAATATATTCATATATTCAAATATATTCATATGAATTCAGGGATAAATATTAAAGCTGTGTAGTATAAAATTGATGATGATGTTGATGATGATGATGAAGAGTCTTCAACCAATGCAGAAGGTGTGAAGGGAGCTGCAGGTGTGTATCCAATCATCAGAGACTGATTACATTTCCTACCCATTACAAGGGAGAATGACATCACATGGAGAGAGGAACCTCCCTCTCAGTGAACACATGTTTATGTCTACTGACAGCAGAAATTCTACTGGAGAATTTTAAAGCTCTTTTATGTCGACCTCCACTAGAACTCTGCTGGTCAGTTCACCACCATCATCATCATCATGCTACATGTTAATGTCTGAGCTGTGAAACATCCACTCGCCATTATCCTGTGTGTCCCCCTCTAAGATCCCTGAACACCTTTCAACATGACTTGTGTGTGTGTTCGTGTGTTCGTGTATGTGTGTTTGCACATCTCATGGGTATTAGTGGAGATTAGTTTTACCTCTTTACTTCTCTCGGAAACAAATAAGCTGAAGAGTACTTCAACTCCATCTGTTACTGTTGCTGTAACGGTCTGCAACACACACACACACACACACACACACACACACACACATCCATTGTGTGTTAATGACTCATCAGTGCCTCTCAGAGTGACAGTGTAAAGGTCATAAAGTGTCTTGCTGCTCTTTCGACAAGTGGCTGACCTGGCAGTCTCTTTGACTGTCTGTCTGTCTGTCTGTCTGTCTGCCTGTCTGTATCTGTCTCCATCTCTCTGTGTCTCAGTCTCTTTGTCTCTCTCTCCTTGTCAGTCCATCTCTCGCTCTCTGTCCCTCTCCATGATTCTCCCTCTATGTCTCTGTCCATCTCTCTCCCTCTATATCTCTGTCAATCTCTCACACTCCATCTTTTGCTCTCTCTCTGGTTTTATTTAAACTTACTCTCTTTGCTCGCTTGACCTCGGTGTCTCAGCAAAGAAAAGACACATGAAGGAATATTTAGAACCAAACACTAATTTTTCTACTTGTCTGGAGATGTTTGCATCAATCATCAAATGCCATAATCCAACATGAATAAATGTATTTTATTGCCATTAGTTTTGATCATGTAACCATCAGGCTCCAGCTCACAGCTCTGTGGCTTCTTTTGTAAACAGGGTGTATCAGTTCAGTTGCCAGCTTCCTCAGTGATATTGCAGTAATAGTGTATGTGTCCATTCAATGACATCACATTTACTTCCAGTATTTCTGCTGGGTGAGATGTGCATGACTCCCAGCAGTGTGATATTACTCATACCAGGAAAGTCTTTTACTTCAGTTCCTGCAACATCCATCAAACTGAACCTGATGGATTCCTAAGAATCCCAGAATCAATATCCTCAGACAGAAATGTATCTCCAAACAAGCTTGGGTGAGGATTACAGGCAGAGGATGTTGGTGGGATTTGTGTCTGGTTTGACTGGTTTGACAGAAGATGGAAGGAGATATTGTGAGTTTATGGCACAATTTTTGCCAATATGTATGTTGGATTCATGCTTTATATCAAATCTGGCAGAATAGTATATTTCTGAAAGTCAAAATATCTGAAGTGCAATGAGATGATGCTTGAGTTGAAACACAGTGGAAAACAGGTAGCCTGTCCAAACATAGGCCACTCCCACCAATACAGTCCAAATCACAGGTGGAGAGTTGGCTATATGAACATGGACTACATAAAGGAGCCTGATGGGCCACTCTGCATGAACCCTGCTGTACACAGAGAAAGAAGCTTTTCGTGGTTTTTGTGTGTTAATCTAACCTCTTGTTTTCCTCTACTATAACACTGCAAGCAAAGTCTACACTGGAAAAAATTGGAGTACCATTTACTTTAAAAAAAAAATTGGTACGTTTTTTCACGCAGAAATTCTGAGTAAATTCTACAAGGGTGTATTTCAAGTAAACTTTACTCGCAGATGTGACTTTATCATACAAGAATAACTCAGGTAACCTGTATTTATCACTGTTGTCATTAAATTTTACTCTGGTATAATGAGAAACTTCGAATCAGACTCAGTTTGTATCAAACTGAAAATCTCACGTTAAAACAAATGGTATTTGAGGATATTTTAAAATTAGCTTTTCTGACATTTATTTACAGACTATACTCAAGTAGCATTTACATATCCTACATAACTTAAGATGAATGTGTCTATAGCATATTGAGCCTCAACAAAAAGCAAAACAGTTATTTTTAAACACAGCCACCTTTATTTTTATTTTGAATTATGAAATGACAGAACATTTGCAAGGTTCAAGTTAAGACACAATTCTCGTATCATGAACATTACATCTATCAGCTGGATCAAGAAAAGCCCAATAAAATATTTTAAGGTTTATATTGGAAAGTAAAATATTTTTTAAAAATATATAATAAAATAAAATAAAACTCGTCAGAAAACAATAATTTGAATGCAAGATTAAGTCAACTTAAACCTAAAAATGTAAGGCACCTGAAGCAAAGACTTACATGAGCCAGTCAGATCAAATAGCAGGAGTACATTTCTAGAGGCTGTGAAACAGAAATCAAAATAAGTGTTGGTACAGTACATCAACTTGATGCCAGCAATAGTGGGGCTACACCCATAGATCACTAGAACAAATAAAACATTTGTCTTATTATTTTGTATACTTTCTGCAAGTAACAAAATGTTAAACAATAACAGCAGTTCTCTTATAGCTTATAAAAGTAGACAGCGATAAACATCATTTTTTTTCTGCAGAGCCAAAGGTTTTGCTTGAGGCAGATCTTGGAGTAATCTACTATGATAGCACTGTTGCAACAAACTGCAACTTAGGGCTAAAGGAAAAAATACTGTAACAAATACAATCATACACTAAGACTTTACAATCATGTAACCAATGTAACTGTACCAATACCAAATCAAAGTACTTAATGCTGTTAAAATATTTATAAAGGATTCATAAAATCTCACTTCCTAAATATCAAGCATTAAGAAATGTATGCCTCATCTCCACCACATGCTATCGGCTCTGCTATGCCAAAACTTCGGTTGGTCCCCTGGCCCTCACCCAGTGCGGTGCTGCTCGGCTGCCGGATTTCTTTAGCAAGCAGCAGCTGGGTTGTTTAGCACGACGGCATTAGCAACACTAATTTAAACAAACCTCCATGTTTTCCTTCGAGGCTTTATACACAGCTTAGAAAAGTCAAAATCCCTCTCGCGGTGAAAGTCAACCCTGACGCAGAAAATTATGAGGCAGCTTGTCCACAGGCCATTTGCCAAGTAACTACACGAAAAGCTACATGAAAAAAGCAGTCCATGTATTTAACATAAAGTAGTTTATTTACACATATCGTAGAGGAAATAACGGCCGTTGAAACTAGGTTTAAACTATGGTATTTTATCCACTGTTCAGGTAGGCAATATGTTTGCTAGCCAGGACATAAGCTGTTAATCAAAGAAGTAAAAAGCCATTGGTTATTCCCTTTATTCATTTGCCATAAATTCTGTCCGACTGGAGTGCCATGCAGATTAAAACGACAACAAAGTGGATACAAAAATACTTACACAAACACACAGAAGAATTCTCTTGAAAATTCGGATGAAAAAGTGAAGAGAACTGCTTCTTGGCATGATATTGCGCGCTGAGCGTGACGTCTTGTAGAATTTGCTTTTCATGTAACAGTAATAATTACAAGGCCAAAAAATCTTTTCTTTTTTTTTCAGTGTACCCTGTATATGGAAAGAAGAATCTCGTGCGTTATGGACATTTTGCAGTGGTCACCCAAAGCTCAATGCTCAGGGGCCACCTGACTGAACCCCCAAACCTCAGCAGTCTTATGCTGTGTTCACACCAAACGCGAATACGAATTTTTCGCGCATAAAATTACATGAAAAGTCTATGTAGAGAGGCGAATAGATGTGAATTTGCGTGTATACTTGCTGGGCGGCACAAGTAACACGAATAATACGATGCATATTCGCATCTATGGCAAATTGAAAATATTCAATTTGAGGGACAAATTTGCATGACGCTGTCCTGCCACCTGTAATTGGTGTCCATTCATGATATCGTGGCACCGATCTTCTCAACAGGTCATCAAACTTGGCCCTTGTCAGCTTTAAGTACTGCTGGAAAAGGTCGTCGTTCAGGCCCAGTCCCTGGAGAAGGAGGTGACATTCACCAAACCGTGTGCCTCCGGATCATGCCATGGATCCAGATACGGCGGCGTTTGGTTTTCCGCAACAGGTACAAGCAGGCAACGGTTGGAATTTCAGCCATGGTTGATGATGGAAAGAAATGGCGGAAATAAATTCTCCATGCGGTGGAAAAAAACTCGTACGAATAACGCAAATAGATGCTGCGGCCAAACTCAATTAGAAAATAAAGCTGCAAGCAGCGTTATTAGGGCCTGGGCCCGTCCTTGACACCGGCCTGAATCCAACGGTGTCTTGGTCAAATCCCTGGGCCTTGTAGTTAAGGAGTAAGAAGCCTGAGTCTGATCAGAGAGTGAGAGCAGAGCTGAGAGCTGTCCTTTAAGAACCCCTCCCCCACTGCTCTTTGCTGTCTGTGTCAGAGTGGAGAGAGAGGAGGAGCACCAGGATTGGAGTGTGGAAAAGCTGAATAAGTCGACTTACGTTGGTCAAAAGTGACACATAATACCATATTTTTGTAGGGATTTTTGTCAGGAATACAGTGGTGTGTTTTTAAAAGCTGTGGGATGTATGGTGTAGGTGTGAGAAGCATTTGTTTGAGAGTATGTACCCTGAGAGGACACGCTCTCCCCATAGACTTCCATTGTAAGGTGAAACGTGTCTCCCCCACTTTGAGGGCTTATAAAATGGGAACCGAGCGAGTAGTATATTAACCTTTAAAAATATTTGAAGAGCGGAGTTGGGAGAGTAATGTGTGAAAGTTTGGAAGCGATGCCATTAACGGCTTAGGAGGAGATTGATTTTTTTCGGGGAGTAAAAAAAGTCGGATTTTGGACAGTTTTGTCCAATTTTGGACATTCTGTTGTAGATAGGTGAGGGGTCAGAGTGTATGAATTGTTCGTCTTGATGAGACAAGTCCAACGGTGTTGGTCCCATGTTTGTGGGACATTCGTGTGAGGAGTTATAGCGCTCTAAATTATAAAAAATTATCTTTTTGTTGTGTGGCTCCCTAGGTGGCGCTATAGACTTTTGTGGTGTTTTTGTTTTTTGATTAGTGAATGTTTAGCCAGACCGTACAATTGTGCCGAATTACAGCGAATTTCATGCATTTTCCGGGGGTTCAATTAGATTATGCGCGTTATGCGCATAATACTCATATTGCGCACGCTCATTGACAAGAACAGTATAGTACCAGGTTTTGAATGGGTGTGTATGTGAAAACTGGCTCCGGGCCGTCTGGCCCAGTTGCCTCATGGGTGTTGGGGGGGGGCTGGGACACTGTTTAATGTTTGTTTTTAGTGCTGCTAATGTGTTGCTCTGCTGAGCAAACATAATAGGGTCTTCGCCTGAAGTACCTTCAGGCTCAGGCCCTAATAATAATAATAATAATAATAATAATAATAAAGAAACAAACAATTCCTTGCAAAACAGATCTTCTCTTGGCCCCCCATTGAAACCAATGTTATACCTCACCCCCTCTCCCGTCCTGTGACCTGCCTGTGAAATTTGGTGAGATTTGGAGCTTGTTTAGTGTGTGTTTTTAGTGTTTTTAGTGCTGACTTCGTGTTTCTCTGCCTTCGAAACATAATAGGGTCTTCGCCAGAAGTACCTTCTGGCTCAGGCCCTAATTAAAGCTGCAAGCAGCGTTGTTAGGGCCTGAGCCCCCGCAACTGACTCATCAGGAGCAATTAGGGGTTCAGTTTCTTGCTCAAGGTCACTGGAGGAAGTCAGGATCAAACTGGTGACTCTTCTGTGTGCATTAGTGACCTTGACACCCTCTGAGAAGTCCTGACTTGTGAGTTAGCTTAGCACAATGAATGGCAGCGGATGGGAAGTTCCAGCAGATCTCCTTCTTACCTTTTTCACTTCCATAACTTGCTCTCCCTCCTGTGTGTGTTCTGGTTCAAATTGATCAGAGTCAGGATGGTGGTTTGTTCTGAAGGAATCCTTCGCATCCTCTCTTAAAAAGTCGGCAAAGATTTGCAGCTCAAGACACACTTCTGTTTATTCACAAATGTTTTGTTGCTGAAGTTTTGAGGTGCTGTGACAAATCATGGCGCCTCGTCAGGAAAGTCTTCTAAAACATAATATCTCACGATTTCTGTTGATTTCATAGTGGATGTTTGACACAACCGCTCTCTGAGGTCGACCTTCGGTTGGTCTTTCTCGCGTCATCATGCCACTGATGTACTTAAAAGTTGAAAAGCTGACCACCGCACCTTCTCAGTCCAGCCCAGGACGACTACGTCCTTTCGTAAACTTCATAGTCCAGCCTGGAACTTAATTTCCTTCTCCAGTGTCAGTCCATATTCATATTCTAGACCAATATGTATTTCATTTTTCATTTTTTAACCCATTTTTGTGGTGAAAAAGGCTCGCTCTCCATTCTGTTAGCTGTTGACGCCACCATTCTGTAAATCGGCCATGTGACAGGAAGACCTTAGCCTGAGCAGGGAGATTTAGGTAAGATAGTTAGGTCACTAATACCGATTTTTACCATAAAATGTACTTGATCGAGCACATACATTTTCTCAAAACATGAATGGGCATGCAGACATACAAACAGCAGATATGTAGGTGCGTGTACACACAGGGGAAAGAAGGACAGAGGAATTATGTGCAGAAATGTACATTGAATTATTGTCTACGTTTTTATGGACTTACGCAGTGCACAGTGGTTATGAAGAGTCATCACAACTATAGTGTATATTTATACATGGATTGGATTTTCATTTATGCAATTGGATATAGATTATAGCATATTGTTAACAGTTTTTACTGCATGTTCCTTGGAATGTTGTGGTGCTGAGGTTCCTTGCAGAAAAAAACTTCCAATTTCATGTTTCTGTGTGTTCTGAATAACGCTGCTTGGAATGTAATTTTTGCTGGATTTTTCCTTTATTCTTAATGATCAAAATATCATAAGATCATAAGTTTCCTTTAAAAAAAAAAAGTTGATTTATTTGATTTCCACAAATAATTTCCCTCTAAATGTGATGGACAAAGTGAGTAGAGACGCCTTAAACCATTAAAAAAGGAAATACTTTGTCATTCACAGTTTAACTTGAGGATCTAGGAGCAAACCACAAGAAAACAAATACAGGTTTATAGGTTGTAGTGGGCTGAGTGTGTGAGGAGGCAGTTATCAGGTTTCCATAGAAACACAAATGGAGTCAGGTCCACGGTGAATGTCATCCTGTGTTGTAAATGTACAGCAAACATCATAACGTCGTTTAGCAGTGGGGAGACGGGTGCTTGTGCTCCCATATATGGAGGGCCGGTCTGCCCTTTTTAATCCTGTCAGCCAACGATGAAAATGCTGCACAGACTTGGCTTTGCTGACATCTAGTGGTTGACCTCAGAACACCGCGGTAAAACCCTTGTTCATAGAATTTCATGCCAACTATAACCATTAAAACTGGTCAGTGCAGCGACAGCTAGGAATCCTAAAGCACAATAGAAACATCCAGCTCTTTTGTATTTGCTGATTTTTATTCATCAAGCAACAAAAGGCAAAGATGGAATTAGTGACAGATCTCAGGTTTCTTGGGATAAAGACATTAGACACTGGTAAACCTGAATATTAATGCTTGACGATACAGAAGTGAGAGGATTGTTGAAACCAACCAGTATATCAGCCTGAGATGCAATGCAATAACAATATTAATGTTTCAGTTCTTTTCAGATAAAGTACTAAATTTTATATATGAACACGAGACAAAAGCCTGATGACTTGGATAGCTGCAGCAGCCTCGGTGGATTGAATCATAGCGCTGGCTCTGATGACATCATGCTCCTCTGAGATCACGCTCAGGGTGGGTAGCAGCACCACATTATTCAGGATGCTCGCTCCCCACACCGAGTGTGACCTCAGAGGAATAGGATGTCATCCAATGCTGCTGCAATTCAAGCTGTCAGTGTCCACCTTCAACAGCCCTCAAAGTGGTCCGAGCCGGGGCTGCAGACCCCACAATGTCCACAGCTTTCCTGTTGCAAACAATAGGCTGAGTCTGTAGTTCAGTCACTTCAGCTGTTGGTTAGTCATCCAGCTGACAAAGGCACGCCACCCCGCGGTTAATCCAGTGTTTCTGGGGCTTGTCAGAGGGCAGCTCGATGGACAGGACGTAGTTGGTAGTGTGACCAGTGGTGGACAGGGTCTCTCGGCGGGCACTGGTTTTGTAGACTGGACACACATAAATGTTCTCGTGTTTAAACTTGTCCATTTCTCCAGGTCTGAGCTTGATAATGGGCAGAGAGTCAAAGAGGATCTTGGGGAGGGACTCTCCGATGACCATGTTCTCCCTGTCCCAGCGCGCCCCCTCCATGAAAAGACCCCTAACATAAGCACCGTCCTCTGGCTTCTCATCCATGTGACTTTCTTCTTTGGTTACCTATAAAGCAGCATGATATAACGATTATTTCTAATCTTACAATCACGTGAAATTCTACCACACGAAGGAAGGTTTAGAATGACGTGCCTCAAATTCAAAGCCGATGAAGTTGATGGGGATGGTATACTTCCTGGCATAATTTTGGGAGACTCCAGTAAGAAATGACTGGGTGAAGAAAAAGCCAGAGAGCCAGAAGACTGTTGGTGGGCCGCTGTCTATCCTGTCCTATCAAAACACATGCAACGTTTAGTGACTTCATGATGAAAATTATGTTCACTTTCAATCTTGACTCTTAAAATGTCTCTCAAATTTTCTCAGGGTCTGCGTCAGTCTTACTTGGAGGAACTGGAGTCTGGCTAGCAGATCTGTCACGTAGCCCCCCATTGGTTTGAGGGAAGGATATGACTTGGCTGCCCACATAGCTGGAACCCTACCCACCAGCATACTGTTGAAGACGTCTTCAAGTTCAGAAGACATCACTATCTCACCCTTCAAAGCTTTACGGATGTTGACCAGGCTGATACGCACCACATGTGAAAGTCTGATGAGAGAGGAAATGAGTGTGATACAATATTCAGTAAAGGCAGACATGGGGTGTGATGTGACAGGAATACGGGCAATTACCTGTTAAAGCGAATGATTTCCTGCCGTAGAACTGTGTTCATGGACTCTTCATACATTACTGGGTACTGTTCCATCACCATCTTTATGTCAAAGTCTGGTGGCAGCTTGGAGAGGATGCCTTCTGCAAGTTCATCCACCACCTCCTACAAAGCAAACAGAATCACAAGAGACAGCGTGTAATAGTCTGACGGAGAAAAACACACAAGTGGAAATTATAAAATGCTCATTTGTTTCAGAATGCAGACCTGAGGAGATTTAGCCCTGCCTCCTGTCTGTCTGGGCAGAGTCAGCAGCACTCCGTCCAGCAACTGATTGGTCTCTTGATTATCCTTTGTGATGTCAGCGTTGCTGTGAAGTCCGAACACACAAGGATCGGCACAAACTGGCAGACTGCGAATGTAGCTCACGTATGACTGAGAGAGAACAGAACAGAGAGAACAGTTCATGTTGAATGTGGCAGTCTAACAACATGTAATATTAATTAGTTATAGACCAGAGCCTCATCAGTACCTCATGGAGTCCATGAGCAGGGACATAGTACTGATCTCCTTCACACAAATGATAGCCTTCCTGGTCTAGGAGCTCCCGACTGTAGAAGATGGACAGGAGGGACAGCAGTAGACGCCTGTCTTTGTCATCTGTCACTCTACCACCATAGTTGCACTCACCTTAGAAGAGGGATCAAAAATCATGGAATGAATTTTGGTGCAGGACTGAAAATAGAACCTTTGCTGAATGCGCCATTTTGTGCTAGTATGACTCTGTGTGTAAGCACTGGCATGCTCTCTGCTGGACACACTTCATTAAACCATGTTTAAATCGCCACAGGCATTGTTTAATATCAGTGTGTATCGGAAAACATATACAGCCAATATAATCTGTCTGTGAGAGGCCTGTGGAATGCTGATAAATCAGCCAGGCCCTACCTGTAAGATAAGTGAGTGCCTCCAGTGGAACTTCTTCATATTCCTCCAGGAACATATGGATCTGTCTCATACAGATCCTTAAATCTGACTCATTGAACTCATAGGGGATATTCCATCCTGAAGAAGAAAGGAGAAACCAAAAATATTCACCACGATCTGTCTCCAGTATTTGAATGACACAAAAATGATAGCGTCTTATATTTCTCACCAAGAGGTCCAAAGTTTCTCCTCTCCTGCACAAGTGCATGAAAGAATGTGAGACCAAACAAGAACTTCTGCCAAATCTCTTGTTTTGAGGAGCTTTCAAAGAAGGTGGGATCAGAGATAGGGTGACTCAAGTAGGAGCGCAACAGGTTGGCTCGTATTCCTTTGGGAGGCTCAATGGTCATCTTCAGGCCATTCTGCAAGATACTGACTGGAAACTGGTTGGATGGATAGCTGGTCACCCACAACCTGGGGGAGAAGAGTACAGATACTTGTTTTAATCCTGCTGCGTGTGTGTCGTCACCTTCTTAAACTAATCGCCTAAGTTATTTGAAGTTTTTTCAAATGAAAAGAAAAACTGGAGACAAAACATCATAAGGAGTTGATTCAGGAAAAAAAATGTAAAAAATTTACTTAAGCAATTTGTTTAAGAAGGTGATGAAGTGATGATGAATGATCACATGATCAATGATTGGGTGTTTATTTTTTTACCGAAAGCTGGGGTGGGTCTCGTCCGGCACAATTGTTTCCTCGCATATCCCCTCTAAAGTGGGCATCCAGCTGGTAGCCAGGTGACAGTTCTGCAGAACCACCCAGGTGCCCTCTTTGATGGCACTGTTAATCATTTCAGCTGCTATGGGTCCCTGGCCCTGTCCAAGGGAAATGGTTTGGGTCTTATTGCCCCCCATTCCTAGGTCATCAGCAAACTTCAGTAAATCTGCAAGAACAAAAAGAAAATTAGAAATGTGCCTTCAAGTGTAGCCGAGGTACATGCCTTTGATTAATTACCTGTGGTGGGATCTGATCCTGCTGATAACAGGAAAATGAGAGGGGAGCAGCAGTTGGAGTCTTTGTAACTCCCCCAGGTCAGATGGGGGTGGCTCAATATAAGTCTGGCCCATGTTATCCACAATGAAGTCCTGCACTGCTGGAACCAGTTTATCAGGCCAGAAGCATCTGATCACTACCAGTCGGTCCATCCCTGTTAGCTCATTCCATGGCTCAGGCAACTGTTCCACGTGGGGTCTTCCTGAGTCATAGATGCTCTTCCATTTGGAGATGTTGTCTCGGACGTGCTCATTAAACGTTTCAAGTGTGCAAGGTCAGACGCTCTGACAATCTCAGACCAAGATTTGTCAGACAGCCACTCTGGAGCGGGATTTGGGTGAGGGTTATCCAGAGCAATGCCTCCTGTTAAGAGGAAGCGCCAGACTTGGTCATCAACCTGGCCCTTACCCTGCATGATGCCCACTGTAAGCAGCAGGGAAAAGAGAAGCTTATCTTTCTCAAATAGTGAGCGGCACACGTTATTGAAAATGCTGAGGGTGAAGTGGTCAACAATATTGTTGATTCTTTCCAGTACATCGTTACTTGGCTCACTCTGGTCAATGGAACCCAGGTAGAGGTTGATGAACCAGGTCAGGGAGTACTGGTACATTGGGTCAATGTTTGCTAGTTCTGAGATGCAGAAAAACAAGATGGGGGAATGCTCAGCCACACGGCGGTAGCCCATGCGGGTGTTATCAATCTCCTTCTCTGTAACACTGGCGACTTCCTGCTTCTCTGAAATATCTTCACAGAGGACTTTTGAGGATGACAAGCTCTGAATAGCCGTTTCATTCTCCAGGATGTTTCCCTCAGCAGTGGAGAGGACTTGTAAAATCTTTCCCTCAATTTCCTTCAGCTGCTTGTTATTGTCAGCCGTCTCCAAAATGAGCTGATTCTTCTTCTCTTCTAGCTCAGGTTTCTCTGTAGCAGCAACAAGCCCTAAAAGCTGGTCCTCTAGGCCCTGTGGCGTGATCATGAAGTTTAGCAGACAGACACCTCTGGTAGATAGTGAGGATTCCTCAGTCCAGTGGTCATGTAGAACAAAAAGTCTTTACAATATTCCACAATATTTTCTCCAATCTTCATGTACTCCACTCCTTGCTGTTTGAAGGTCTGCTTCAGTAATATTGGCTCAAGTGCAGGTTCAAGTTCCTCTCCAACATTCTCCAGGAGAACTGGGGTCCCCAGCTGGATGCTATTCTCCAAAACTCTCAAAAAGTTACTATCAGACTGTTTGACAACAGCAAGTTTATTGTCCTTCTCCAAGTTTTTGATCCACTTGTTGGCTTGACCCTGAGGATCAATCATCAGGGGCCAGCGGCGGGAGTTAAAAACAATGATGCCATTGTCTGTGGTGAAGGAATCCACTGGTAGCCCAGCAATCTGCCAAGTCCTGATAGCCACCTGGTTGCCAAGTGTGATAGTGAGGCTGGAGTCCTCAGAACAGGGTATCGCCTTTTCCTGG
Organism: Aulostomus chinensis; assembly: GCF_037954235.1. Classification (NCBI taxonomy): domain Eukaryota; kingdom Metazoa; phylum Chordata; class Actinopteri; order Syngnathiformes; family Aulostomidae; genus Aulostomus; species Aulostomus chinensis. The sequence goes on from NC_141321.1 coordinate 745,012, forward strand.
CACAGGTCATGCCATTGCTGCTGGCAATCGGCACGGTAATCCACGGTAAACGCCCCGAGGTACGACACAGTTCCAGAAGACAGGAGTATGTCACCCGTCAGGTTGGTGTATCTGCAGATGGTGAAGTCATTAGCAATTACTATGATGTAATACTTCATATATATTTTTTTAAAAGAATCAGAAACATGTAACTTAAAAAGGTACTTCTGAGATCCATTCTGATGTGGATGTATCTGTTCTCTAGTTGCTGTGCTGCCTCTATCCACCTGTCCTTCTCTCCACCCAGTCCTCCGATCAGCTTCTCTGCCCTGATCAGCTTCTGAGAACACAGCTCAATCTTATCCTGCAGGTTTTTCTTCTTTTCATTCATGGTGGCCAATTCATCATTCAGACTCTGCAGTCTATCCTCAACTTCTTTCAGCTCAGCTCTCTTCACAGACAACTTTTGATTCTGTATTTCCAGATCCTCCTCAGCCTGTTTTAGTCTCTCCTTTTTGGGGGCTACGATTTTGGACACATGTTCATACACTTCCATTGCCCGCACCCATTTACACAGACCCTCACAAGCTGAGGAGACATTTTTAATGACCTTGGGCTGGAAGTCAGGGTGGTTGATGAACTTCTCTCTGATTTTCTTGATGTGCACTGGAGGACTTTTGTCTTTGTCATAGACTTTGAGACTTTCCAAAAACCTCAGGTCTCCAAGGAGCTTTTTAGAGGGACCCCAAAAGTCCTCCACCATCTTACCTGTAGACAAATTCTTAATATTAATGTGAAACAATACAGCTGCTGCTATATTGTGTGTTGAGCAAAATATTTGGAAAAAACGATTATTTCCCACTCTAAGGGAACCTAGGACACAGTATGGAAAGGCCCCATCTTCCCCAAGTCCCAAGTTGCCACAAGAGCAAGTGGTTTAAGTACCAATTTACTTACAGGTATAGATAAGGTTACAAAACTGAGGAATAGGCTTCAGGGTGGACAAAGGCCAAATAACAAACAAAAGCATTCCTTTCTGGGAAGTATGACTGACCCAATCAAAACAAGAAAACAAATGACAAGAACTTACCTCCCTAGCTAATATAAACAGGAGAAAACATGGTTAACAAAACTGGCAGTCCACCCTTACTATCAGAAAGAACAAAGGAAACCACTTTCAAAACCATGTTTAAAAAGCTTAGTGTGGCCAGTTGGGAGAGGAGGAGGATGAGGAGTGCCTGCTGCCACCAGCCGTCTGCCATCTTGGCTCTTTCTATGGCAGGTGATTTCCGACTGCAGCCTATCACAGGCCAGGGCATGAAACGAGCCCACCAATGATCTCCCAGCTCTGGTACACACATATTTGCATATGGGTTTGAAGCAGGAAACAAAGGGTACACACACAGCAGACGGACTGATAAAAATGAGTGCAGTCATAACACTATGATGTGGGAAGTCATTCTATCAAAGTTAAGATCCTACCAGAGCCTTTAGGATCAGGTTTTCGCTCAGGTTTGATGCCCTTCATGATGCAGATTGACTCCATCACTAATTTGACTGGACCTGGTGGGTTCTGCATAGACTTGACCACAGTAATGTCTGAAGGTTTCAAAATATCTAAGGCCGATTTGGCCTCTTCCAATGCAGGCAATGCTTCTGCCAGGTCTTTCGTACACTCATCCTGAAAGACAACAAATGAGCAAATGTATACAAACGGAAATGCACAAACAACCTACAGCATGAAAAATTATACATCAACAATTTTGGAATGCAAAAATGTTACAGCCATACTTTGATGGCTTGGGCTGCAGCTGCTGCTTCATTTGCAACTTTCTCATCAGCAGACACAAGTTCTTTCTTTGCGTCCACCTGTACAGTTTCCTTCTCTATCTTTGCCACCATCTCATCGGTCTCAGCAGTGGCCTTTATGAGCTCTGGCTGATAAGGTGTCAGCTCCTGCTGCATTACTGATACCTGCAAACAGGGTTAGAAATTAGTTGCACAAGTGGCAGCATCATTCATTTTGTTAGACAGAAAAAAAACAAAAAAACATGCAGTGTGAGGTGTTGATAGTCAGGATACTCACCTGAGAAGCAGCAAACTCCAGTTTTTCGAGACCAACAATGTATCGACTCTTTGCAGTATTCACTTCATTCCTCTTGACATTGAGCAGAGTCTTAAAGGTGAGGATGAGTTCCAGGTAGGATGTGGGCGTAACGTAGTTGTGTCTCCTGAGTCTGGAGTAGTATCTTTCAGACATGTTCTTGACACTTGTGTGGAAGGTCTTGCACATCTCAACCACCCTGTCGTCAGAGTGCATGAGGAAAATATAGGTAGGTTAAGCAATCCTATTCCTATACAATACAGCTAGAACATTAACAGATTGTCACATCCTATTTGTCTTTTACCTCAGTCTGACATCATCCTCCATTTCCACATCTTCTAAGAACTTGTGTGCCACCATCTCTAAGGCATCATTTGGCCACGCATGGAACCAGTCAATGGTGCGACAGTTGATGAGGGAGGGGAACATTCGTAGACGGTTTCTAAATGCATCACCAATGGGACTCATGGCTGTTGAATCAAAAGTTCTCAATCAGTTACAAAGTCACACGATGCATCACACACAGTCATACAGAACACAAGTAAAGACAATTGAGAGTGCCCACCAAGAGCAATATGAAGGTTGGCCTTCACACGGTCAATGAAGAAGTTGTACATTGAGAGTGGAGTGGTGTCAATCTTTTTGCCTTCCATTCGGGCGATAGCCTGCATTTTGTCAATGATGTCAGCACGTTCGTCTGCAGCAAAGATGTTTGGTACATCTCCGGTGTTGAGCAACATGTTCACATCTTCCAACATGGCTTCATCCTTAATCTGGCTATCACTGAACAAAAACACCAGGCTTTTGCCCTCAACCCCCGCTTTCAGCATCATGGTCTTCACATCTTCACGCCAGTCTGAAATGCTGTAGGTCTTGGTGAGCTCAATCTGGAACAGGACGTAATCATTGATGAAGTTGCTAGCTTAGTGGCACTCTGACGCCCGGAGCCACCAATGCCGACCAGTAGAAGGTGGCCATTGTCTTGTTTCAGCACATGACAGATGCGAGAGATATGCCCAATGGCGAACATGAACATCACTAGGGCCATGGGTGCCTTGCTGTAGCTGTTGTACTCATCTAAGTAGAACTCATGGACTTCTTGTAAAGCCTTCAGATCTGTTATCTCATCATAGGCCCTTGTGTCAGCATCAGGGAAGGCATAGTCACAGAAGAGCAAGCTCCGGATGGTCTCATCTACCTCGTTGCCATCAGGGCTGAGATGACCCAAAAGCTGCACAAAAAAAGAAAATGTTGGATTGTGACACTGTTGCTGCAGTCTTACATGTAGACAACAATGTACCACACTCAGCTGCTGATGCTCAGCATGTTGTGTTAGTGTACTGTTTGTGTTATGGTTTTGAATTCCTGAAGGAAGAAGCATGTGACTGAGATGCTGTTTTGCACCTAAGTAGTTCTTCTATTAACTATCAGCACGCAGCTATTGAATAACAATGATCTAATGTCAGACACTATTAAATCTGATCAACATCTACTACAGATATCTTTTTGTGGAGGGCTTCACATGATATACACACAGAGGTTGTGCGCATCTAAATGTATCTGCCATTGTGTCTAAGTACCTTTTCAATACTCTGCTGAAACAAAGATGAAGTTCTTTCTTTGATGATATGAAAGAATGTCTCCTTGTCCTCATTGTCAATGAGCCGATCATAGAAAACACGGTAGACCTCGTGGATCCACAGGCGGATAAGTTTGCCCCCTTCCTGACATAAATGGTAAACAGACATGGCAAAGAGATACACAATTCACTTAAATATTCCACAACACGAGTGAGGTTATTTTGAGACCCTGAATTGTCGGTAAAGTACCTGTAAGTGTGTGTGCGGAGCTTGAAGAAAACCACGTATCACACGCGAAAAGTCTCGTAGGTTGATTTGGATGGAGTGGGGAGGAAACTGTCAATCGCATCCTTATAGACTGCCATGGTGGCCTGAACCAAGATCTTACCAAGCCTTGTTGAGGACAATCGTACAGTATGTTAAATAATGTATAACCCTTTCCTTCAAAATTACATTAAAAGATATTTAGGCAGTTACCTTGAGAACGAAGATTCAAACCCCTTGCTGAAGTGCCAATCAGTGATGGAGCTGAATATTTTTGTCAAAGTTTCATCATCGAAGGAATCAATGGTGACGATGTTCAGATGACGACTGAAACGGCCTTGTATTGGAAACATTTCTTAGCTACAGTCAAGCTTGTATATTCATTGCTTACATCAATGATGTCACTAATATTAACATAAATGACAAAAATACCTGTAATATTATTTTTCCCACCACCAGGAGGGCCCATTGCAGACATAAACAGCACGTCCACTATGTTGAGTCTGAATGTGTCCTTAGCATACCAGTGGTGGTGGTCAATCCACTGTCGGAGCAGCTCAATTGGGGGCTGTGCACCATAGACTTCTTTAGCTGGCATGTTCAGGTCATCTATGCAGGGGAGACATCAAACACACACAAACAAATCTGAAAAAGGCTATATGTATAATTCGACACATAGATAAATAAATAAAATACAAATTCAACTCAAACCTAGAACATAAAGTCTTCAGTTTGGTCATCTAGTCAATAACCAACTAGTTGTAGAGGCAGACAGTAAAGTTTTAAATAAACTATCTACTCGAAACTCAAAACACACTGTCCTTACCAACATAGACGATGCATTTCTTCCCTACTGGTGGTCCAAACACACCTTTTCTTCTTCGATCCAGCTTTGACATGATGATATCATGGGTGTGATTTGCTGATGTGCGGGCTGAGAAGTTGATACAGTTTGGCATGTACTTCTCCTGAGGCAGCTGAACCAAGAAGCTTTTGTTGATGACAAATTTGTCTGTGCCAGTTGGCCCCACAAACAGCATGGGTACTTCATGTTGCAGGTAGGTCTGTAGGAAGAAAAGCTGACGGGCCGTCTCCATGGTGGGAATGATGACATCTGTGACCTGGTGGTGAAAAACAGAGTTCCTGAGTCCATGCAAATTCACAGTTGCATCTCTAGCAACCTCAGCATCCGTGGCATGACTCACGTTGGCATCAGCTGGGATGGTGTTCTCTTCTCTTGTGATTAAATCAGTCCACACATTCCACTGTCCTGGACCATTCCTCTCAAAGTAGTAGTCATAGACAGTACCTGTAAGAGCAAAGTCATTATAATGGATTGGAAATGTACAAGATTTTATAATGAATGCCAAAAAAATTTACTGTTAAATTATATAACCTCTCTCAGGGAACACGTTCTTTTTGACGGTGATACACTTAGGCCGAGGATAATTTTTGTCAAGGCCCATGATCAGCTGGCGGTAAAAGACGTCAAACTTTTTACGACTGTCACCACTTATGGTGCTACTAAGAGCCCATACAGATGCAAACAGGAACAGGCCCTGCAACCACATGGTTTTATTCTGGCTGAAGGATTTGTCTTCATCACTGGTTCCTGATTGAACCATTTCATCTGAGTGTGAGAAGAAAGTTAGTTAGCACATTCAGTATAACAAAGATGAACACTATGACTCATTAAATGTCATTCTTATTGACCTATGAGGCATTTGTAAAGTTTCATGAGACCGTTGGCCAAGTGGATGTGAGATGTTTGAATCACGAAGCGACACTCTGCATCCACAAAGGCCAGACAGGCCGTAAGGAGCCAATCAAAAAGCACGTGATCTATGGGGAGAAAAGATCAGTAGATAAGAGACATGAAACAAAACCTCCAACATTTAACTAATGCAACAGAAATGTGACCCCACCAGCTCTCTATCTTCCTCGTTCAGTCTTTCAGGTAAAGTCTTCAAGTAGGAGTCTCTGAGAGGCTTCCAGCCCAGTTGCTGAGGCTCCATATAGATCATACCACACCTTTGGAGTGAAGGTAATATAGTCAAAGACAGACCAAAAAAAAAAATAAAATTATTCAGCTCTCAAAATGAATGCTCTCTATTCTATAATATAACACAAAAGCTGGTTTAGCTTCTGTCCTGGATACTAACCTACTGACAGTAGCTGGAGAGGCTTGCTCCAGGTCAGCAGGCTCAAATATCAGACTCATCTTAGGGCTCATCTGGATGATTTCACCACTCATCAGACAGAGCTGAGAGAGAACAGAGAGACACAGTGAGAACTGAGAATTCTTTTTTGACTCTAAAAAGACAGTAAAGTCTTGAAAACAGCCAGTGCCTTCTTGTTGTCATCAAGCACAGTATTCCTGTTTTCAATCCAGACAGCATCAATGGGCCCATCAAAGATGATCCACTGGCGTTCATCTGCTGTGGAGAGAGCTTGGCTCCTGAAGGAGGTAGCCAGGACCCCATCAGACCACTCATGGCTGACTGGATCAAAGCAGCCATACAGCTGGCCCATGGTGATGGCCTTGGGGTTGATGATGCAGTAGTTTACAGCAAATTCCTCCATCAAGTTTTCTGAATAATATAAAGAAAGAAATTAACAACATTGTTTGCTAATGGCCTACTGGAGGTTAATACATCAAAAAAATATGAGGCAAATGATAGAAGAAAAAAAAAACCAAAAAAAACTAGAAACACACACCTTTGTAAAGGTCTCCCAGTGCAGCAGCCAAAACTTTATAGGCAGATGTTTTTCCTCCTGAAGTGTCTCCTACTATCATGAAACCATGGCGCACCAGCATCATCTCGTACACCTATTGAGTACATTTATGAGGATAACTTCTATAAATAGAAGCTCAAATGTTTTCCATCTCAAATAAAATAGACTCATCTTTCATACCTGAATGATTTTGCCAATGAACCATTCTACAGACTGAAGGTTGAACTTAGCAATGTTGTTATGAATGGCCTCAAGGAGGAGCCCATAATCTGGTTTTGGACGCTCCACTCCAGGGAATAAATCTGTGATAATACCCTTTAGGCAGCAGCAGTTTAAGACAAATGAATGATTAGAGAATTTTTCATGAAAAGAAAGTCACACAAACATGAAATATAAAAAAAAAGATCAATTACGTCAAAAAGTGGGACATCCTGTGCAAGAAACTTGGCCATGTTGACATCCAGCAGTGCTCTCAGCAACAGCTTGCTTTCATCCTCCTCAGGGTACCTGAGTTTCAGATTCCCTACTGCAGTCAACACAGACTTCACAGCATGCATACCGTAGTCATAGTGGGCCTGGGAGGACAGCTGCTCAGAGCACAGACGGTAAGTAGCTACAATCTTCTGCGCCAGACTGTCAGAACAGGAATGTGTGACCGTAATGAGTGGTATTTCAGAAAAGTTTACTTGCTAGAATGTGTTTATGGAGATCTTTAAAACAGTACCTGTGAGATTCAATGAAGCCTGTGGAGTAAAGTGAGATTTCGCCAATGAGACAATAGTCTGGCACCATCATAGCAACTGTCCGAAAGAGAGCCTGTAAGATAGGATGAATGGATATGAGGACGCAGTAATTAGTACATATAGTCACAAGTGAAAAAAAAAAAGAAGTTTAATCTATTCACTGAACACATTTGATGAAGAAAGCAACACATATGCAAATCATACAGGCATGCATGGATGCCTGGGTAATTTAAGTGCATATAGCTCAGTTTAAGCAGATGAATACTATACATATGCACCTTTAAATTGTCAGGCAGTTCAGCCCTGCCAGCATAACTAGGGTTCATGGTGATGAAGACAGAGCAGGTTGGGTTGAGAGTCAGTTCTGTCCCCTCAAACAGGAAAGTTGTCTTGTTGCATGCAATGGCCCATTGAATGCATAGAATCTGCTGAGCCACCACAGAGAGTACCTCCACCTTCATCAAACAAATACAACAGTCAAATTTGTGGATGATTAAACTGCAATAGATCGAGCAGGTTGGTAAAGAAACGATACGATGACTTAAAATATTTTCAATGTTCGGATGATAATAAGCACATGTATATACAACTATCCACTGTGTTTAAAGTGTGAAATAATCCAGCTGAATTGGACATAAAAAATGAATCAGCATCTCTGCTGAGTTACAAGTTATCTAAATTTGACTAGAATCCTAATTCAGAGGACAATGGCTTTTCGTCAATCTCTTTCTCCCAAAATGTACACCTTAACTTTCAAGTACTCATTTATAGATGTCTTAAGCTCACAGAAAGGCTTTTTTACTATTTCTTTGGGACTCCAGAAGTTAGCAGCCATGTATATTCAGCTTGACACTAATAGCTGACAACAGCTACAGGAACCAAACAATAGCAAAACTGCCTGAAAAAAGTCAGTTTACTGAGCATACAGCTTGACAAACAATACCTCAGTAACAGGAACACACTAAAAAACTAACGCAGTTTGTAAATGGACATCTTTGGGTGGTTCTGCACTTGTTTTGTTGGTGTTCAGTAGTTAGCCATCAGCCACCAGAAGCATGAAGTTAAATATAGATGGTTGTCAGAGGACGTAACACAAACAGCACTGACCTCAATACGGTTAAACTCATCAAGGCAGGCCCATGCGCCAGACTGAGCAAGTCCTTTAAAGAATTTACTCATGGCTTTGTAATCCAGACCATCAGAGCAGTTGAACACCACACACTGGGGAAAAAATAGTTCCATTTAACACACTCAAATATTCAAAAGACTGGCATTTTTTGTCATCAGTTTGTCTGTACCTGTTTAGCCAGAGTTTTAGCCAGCTCTTTTGTGGTCTCAGTCTTGCCAGTACCTGCAGGACCTTCGGGAGCTCCTCCCAAGTTCAACTTCAAAGCTCCCATCAAAGTCCTGTTAAAGAGTGGTTAAATCAAATGTTAAATGTCAGCTTCCGTAGTGCAAAAGAAAGGTGACATCTCATTAATATTAACACTTTATGCATTTACAGACCTTACATTGATAGCTAAAACTGTCATTTACCTGTAGCAGCGGTCAGTAAGGGGTGTGATGACCAGACGGGGAGAATTGCCCAGGTACTCATAACCGTACTTCAAGCAGGTGGTGATCATACGCAGCATAACCTCATCCTCCTCCCAGAAGTAACGCAGCTGAGAAATCCATGCAAAGTCATTCAGCGAGGAGATGCCATCCTCTGCCAACTTTGCCACAACATCTCGAGCTACAAGAGGAAAATTAACATCAGATTATCATTAAGATATTGTTAAGGTCAAGTACTACACACCTTTACCATATCAAACACTTTAGCTTATTACCATGAACATCTATAACAGTAAGAGCCCCAAGGGTCATTCTTGCCCCTGCTGACAGCTTCCCTTGAACCAACGCCACAATGTCAGCAATCTGATCGTTACACTGCTCCACGTAGTACTGTTAGAAGAAGGGAAGAGCAGGTTAGAATACACAATATTGATGATAAAAATTGTGAGTGTAAATACTGGCAAATCTAGACTGACAGGGTGTTGGTCTGGATGGCTGGCAGGGTGTTGGTCTGGATGGCTTCAGACACTTCACTTGTCCAAAAGATGGAGGAAGCTAAATGACAACTTGGCCCGGCCACTTCAGAACCCACTCATTTCCTGGCAACTGCAAGAAAAACATTCAGAAATGTAATGAATGAAAAGTATTTCTCGATTTTGAAAAGTTGCCTGAACTATAATTAACAAGTAGCCTAAATACAAAGTTTGTACATTCAAAATACATCTAATATGACATAGCTTTGTGTTTCTCGACATAATAAAATGACAGATCATGGTAGATCAATGGACAGTGTTGAAATTGTATGTATTCAACGCAACATCAACTTAGAATACAGATGTGTTGAGAAGGATGTGATATTTTCAAATGTGTGCGGAGAGTACATCCTTTGCAATAGAAAAGGAAACAACGGAGGTGTTGTCATGCGTGGGTTATGATGCAATTGCCCCTCTGTGTTCAAATTAAGCTGGAAGTGACAGTTAATTGAAACTCCTCGAGTAGAACAATGTAAGTCTTCACATTAAATTGATGTCTGATTTAGATAAACAGCTTTCACATATTAATTCCTGATAATGCCTTGATGAAAAAACAGCAGATTTGATTAATATCCTCAAAATAAAAATCAAATCTTCCAAGTTGCCACAGTCATGACCTAAACATGCCTAGGTATGAAGTTGGTCAACCCCAGTCCAGATAAAACAACAAACAGAGGCAATTTTCAGCCATTAACCTCAGAGTACTGATTCACTCCTTCATGAATGACATGTCGAACACTCTTCAGCATGATGCTCTCCAGCTGGAGCAGCCACTTCTCCACCATGCCCTGAAAAATCACATGGTTACAAAAAAAACATGGTCTAAATGACCAAATATGACAGTGATATCAAGATACACACATACATTACACATATTACATCTATTCACTGGTGCATCACTACATCATATTTTAGCCCCGACCCAGCTGCTTTCCAGTTAGCTCAGTTATCACTGATTTATCTTACCAACAGGAAATCCATTCCTCTTTGCTGCTGTAAACCAGCAGCCTACATAGGAAGTTGTACTGCGCTTCCATTGGCAATGACTGTTTTATAAATGCCAAGAGGAATTTCCCATATGCCACATATACACCATACAGTCATACATATAATCAGCAGGCCAATTTGTTGTGATTTCCGATTATACTGAGAGAACTACGATAGATTATATAGTTGACTTATACTATCCCACAATGCTAGTATTAGATCAATCCTCAGTTTGGTTCCATATGCCAGTAGGGGGACCAGTATTGGTAACAGGAATGAGAAAATCGTCTCAGTGTCCCTAAAGTGACAGTCTGCTCTCTACCTTAGCTGCTGCTGGATTGATGTGATCTGTGAAGGGAACTGTCTCCCCCTCAGAGCTGATCATGCCAGTGATCTCCAAGTCTTTTGTGAACTCCAGTTTGGCGATACCCTCAAAGCACTTCTTTAGATAAGGCTGCACGGACAAGGGGTTCTTGGTCTGTGACAGGATCTCTAGCAGCTCATCATTCGGCAAGAAGAAGAATCTGGAATGTAATGGAGATGAGGAAATTAAACGGTGAATCCAAAATACGATCATTGCAGATGGATATAAGGAGGTAAATATAGTCCAAAATATTCCCATCTATTAGAGCTGATCGTTATTCAAATTTGGGAAAATAGAGCCTCTTCTTTTCCAGGTATGAGTTTAAGCCCTTCTGGATGTCGTCCAAGAACTCATTGGACTCCTTTAGCTTTTGCAGCAAGTTGGGCTGGTCTGTGGCCACCAGCACACGTGTGTCCTTCACCTGAAACAATATGAACAAAGAAGACAAGTCAAAACACAATGAATATGTCGTGAGATCGATTTACCACAGCGGACATCTGTGTGGCATGTAGTTCATACTGCTGTGGCAATGATCTTTTTCCAGCACCGGTCCACAGAGTTAAACTTGTGTCCTTCCTCTGGCATTTGGGCAACAATATCCTCTGAACTGAAGATGGGTTCTAGGTAGAGCCATGTAGCCTGGCATTTCAGCATAGAATCCAGGATGTCCTGCATACTCAGCAGCTTTTCCTCCCATTGCTGGAAAAAGAAATAAAGGAGACAGTTGAAAACAGCAATACTAAAAATAGCACCAACATTGAAATTATTCAGCTTTCAGACTGAGCACTTCTTTCTGGAAGTAGGATTAAGATCCTTGTTCCATTTCTTCACCAGAAGGTCACTTTAGGTTATCTCTCACAGCAAAGTTGACATGCATTGACTTGTGCTGTCCTACCTTACATTCTGTCTCCATTGGCTTAACAAATGGGGAACTTCTCATGGTCTGTGCTTTCATGATGTTGTCATCCAGAAGCAGTTGGATGTCATCCACAGCTGATACAATCTTAAAATCCTATGATATACAATAAAGCCTACAAGTTTATGTTGATCTTAGAAATCAAGTTTCATAATCTGGATTATGTTAAAATTTTGATGATCTTTTTGTAGGTTTATTTCTTTAAGTACAGTGTGTTACTGTATATGTGTGTTTATCATACTGTATCCCTATACGGCGTGAAAGAGAACCAGAGATCGGCCCATTCCTTTTTCATCTTCTCCAGGGCTCTCTCTAGAGTGAACTCCTTACTGGCTGCTAATCCAATGTCCTCCAACCTGTTTGTAAAGATAAAATAAAGTTTTTTTTATGTTAGGTTGAATAATTCCAAAAATAAATGAGAGATCATTTGAAAGTTTAGGTTGAGTTTTTGTTACAGATGTTTCACACTTACTTATCACCGAACTTGGAGAGACCCAGTTTCAAGATGCTTGACAGTGACTTGTTCACCTCTGGCTGGACATCAAAGCCTATAGTGCAACTGATCTGTGGATAACAACATCATTTTTCAAATCAGTAGGCAGCCGGGGCTTTTAAAAAGTGAAGCTGACTCCTGGCAGCTTATATGAGGAAGATAACACCATGGATGCAGCTAACCATCTCCCAGTGGCGCTGTTTAATGCCAGGGTTACAGATGGTTCTCAGTATAGGTAGGTGTTCTTTGAATTGGTCAACACTGCTCTTGAAACTTTTGGCCATGCTACAAGGCTCAAGAAGATTTGAGAAAGCCTTGGCCAGTTTATGCATTGTCCTCCACATGTTGTCCAGCTCTTCTGAGATTTTCTCAGCATCCAGCTCTGAGAAAGGTCCTAAATAACAAAGGTGCATGAATCCAAGAAAGAGTTAAATGCATGTATTCTGCATTAAAAATACAGAATAGCCATAATCAAATAGAAACAGAGTCCTTGATGAATGTGACCTACCATTCATCCAAACGTCTGACATGGTGTGAAAGTTAAGTGCTGTGGTCCAGAGCAGCTCGTACGGTTGTTTGTCTGCTAACAGAGATTGTAGCATTGGGAACTGGCTCTCGTCCTTCTCCAGGAATGTCTCCTCTCTATTGATATCCTGTAGAACATGGAGGAAAAAAAGAGCATAATCAGAACCTGATCTATATCAATTTGAAAATATATGTATCAACTGATTCTCAACCTCTATTTGATCATCCAACAAAATGTCATCAAAATCCAACTCAAAGCGATACTCACATGAGTAACCCAAAACTCTACTGTAGTCTCTCTTACCTCAAGTTCATTGAAAGCTTTCTCCAAAGTGGCAGTGATCTGATTGAGAACTGACACATTTTCCTTCAAGTCCTCCATGCTTGTCATTTTTTTCATCTTGAAGGACTGTACCTCAATGTCCACATCATATAGCTTTCTCTCAAAGTTTGATACCCTGAGGTGGTTAAATTGAAATAACATTTATTGCCTCATTGTTACTGACCAACAGGTGCTAGAATCATTGTGGTGGGACAGGGAATACCAATGGCATGCACATTTGCTGATGGAAATGCAGGAAGTAACGCAAAACTTGCCAATAATAAGATACATTTACAATAAAACATACAGACCTGACATAGATTACATGGCACAATCCCAAAAGTTTTATAAGTGAAAATTCAACTGTGGGAAACTGGATGATTAGTTGAGAGCAGGAGTGTAAAGTTGTTGTTTTTTTATGTAACCTTTGATCAATAAACTCCTTGGCCTGCTCTGTCATGGTCTCCACGCGTTTGCTGCTGTTTTCAAGCTCCACCACGATTTTCTTGGGCCACTGGAAAGCCTCAGAGTTCAGCTTCAAATCTTCAGCTGGGGTAGAAGAAGATAAAAAAAATGAAATGGTGATGGCTGTCTTTTAGAGTGGGAGTGATGTCACACACTCTAATGTGACTTCCTTCCTGAAACAATGGGGTCTGTCACACACGGGACAGAGTGGCGTAGTCCAGGAGGAGGCTAAGGCAATGTGCTGACTCAGCCACCTCATTCAAAAGCTTCTGAGTGGTCCCTGCAGTGGTCTGTTTAATGCACATGATGAGGGTCACCAACTCCTCCGTGTTTTTTGGGGTACTTCTGATTGTCTCAGTGAACTCTTCATACTGCTGACAGATCCTGTGGAGATAACATGGACACTCATTTGTCCGTGATTTAAGTACTAAAACAAAATTACACAAAGATATTTTTTTGTTCCTGAGTAAAGAAAGTTTAGGCAGATTTTCCTCCCACCTCTTATTGAGTGTTCGATAATCCTCCAGTGCAAACAAGATAATTGCATCCTTCAACCTATCAGTGTGCTCACACAAGTCCTTGTTAAGCTTGCCAGCAAACACACAAAACATGCATAGGGGCACCATAACGCTCAGAGAGGCAATCTCCTTCCACTGGTGGTTCAAAGCCTCAATTTTCTGTGTGTTCAATGAAAGAAAAAAAAAGGCAGAGATTTCAGTTAGCAATGAAATAATATTTGACAGCAGCTTCAAACAGCAGAAACTGTCTGCTAATTCACCTTGCGTAATTCCCCCAGTGGCTGTTTCTCTTTGAGGAAGGCTGCTATGTCCTGATTCGTTGTGTCATCCAGTAGATGGGCATGTTTCTCGTATACACTTATATACCTGAAAAATAAAATGCAATTTTATTGTTTCTAGCCATGTCTTAAATGGAAGGAAATGTGAAAAAAGTTGAGTTGAACTTACTTTACAGGCCCCAGAGTGTTCTTGTTGAAAATGTTTTCAGCTTTGCCGATTACATCTCTAAAAAAATCATCAGGTTTGACTGTGCATAGGTACACATTGGTGGTATCAGGAAAGAGATTGCATTCAACCTGGTGAAAAACAACAAGTAATCAGTCAAATCTATGCAAAATGATGAAGGACACACTGAATTCTATTAGACATGTTAGATGACAAGAGGGTTATTAATATATGAGGGTAAACATTACCCGTGGAAGGTTTTCAGCGCTCTTGATAATTTCCATGAAGGCTCTGTGGATAAGCTGCCAAACCTCCAGGAGGCTCGGACTAAAATCAATGTGAGTCTTGTTCACTTGTAGTTTAATTAGCAGTAACTGAGGCAGAGTGTACTTCATCTCATCATGTGTCTCACTGAAGTCATTGCCTTCCTGAAGGACAAAGAACAGAAACAGACACTTGACACTCCAAGTGTAAAAAAAGAGAGATTGCTGATGTTTGCTGGTCACATAATAAAAACAATGATCCAACTAAAAAATGTCGTCAAAACCTCATATGCAGTGAGGAAAAGTAACAGGTCCTTTAATGAGTCTGTGACCAGGCCTCGAAGCTGCTGTGACATGAGAGCAGCTGCACAGCTGAAGAACTCTTGGACACGAGCAGGAGCCTCCTGTGCAGGCTTGGAGTTGAATGGCAACCACAGGTTCTTCGCGGAGTCGAAGAGAGACACACAGTGAGGCAGCCACCTGCAAATGGTTGGTGGTAATCACGCCATGTGGAAGTATGACAAGGGACAACAAACAAACAAAAGAAGTTGGATTAATCAGTAAACATGAAGTAAATAAAAAGATTTAATTGTAGATTAAAATAGTAAAACAATTGGAAAGCAATCAGGAAAAAATAGACATACAAGAGAAAAAGAACCTGCCTTATAAATTCTTAAAGCAATCAAACTTTACTGTATTATCTTCAGTTTTTTATCTTGACTTATTCTTTTGTGTGTATTGACAACACCCTAGAGACAAACAGTAGAATGCCCTCTGAATGGAATGTGGCTGTCAGAATAATGGCATCTAACTGAGACAACAGATGGTGAAGATTGTGAACATAAAAATAAACAGACAGCTTCCAATTCCTACGAATGGCAAAGGCTCATATGTCAACCTTGCAGTCTTGTACAACATGTTAGCACCTTAAGAAAGGATTGCAATGGAAACCTAAAGTGAGGCAGTTGAGGGCAGTTTGTCAGGTCCGACAAAGTGGACAAGGAGGAAACATGAGCCTGCCCCTACAACAGGATTACTCAACAGCACGTGACATGAAGAGCACCAGCTGAATGACTCACTGACAAACCCACACTGGCATCACTCACTTGTGGAGCAGTTCATCTCTGGTGGTTTGGCAGTGTCTCTGGACCAACTCCTCAAACTCAAATGGCCAGACAGGGAGGCTGAGGGAGGTAAGTGCCTCTAATCTGACAAATCTCAAGGGTGAAAAGCTGAAACAAAATAAAAATATACCTCACATTCTCATTTTTTTCTATTAAAGTTGCAGTTAGTTTACTTAAAATTAAAGCAGGTACACAAAGTGACTCATCCTTTGTGTCATTTTAGGTTAAGTGATCATGCCAATTAACTCTGAGTAGACATTATTTAACATTTCTGTGTTACCTTTTTAACCAGACATCCTCCAGTTGCAGCATAATGGGATTGGTGGTAAAGAGATGTTTGCTTTGCCATTTGTGAGCCTGCCTGTAGTCACTGGCCCAGGGCACTGGTGCACGGATCACCCTCCTGGGAAAAGGCTAGGGAATGTTGTTTATGGACAGTCGCTGACGCTCCTCCGGGTCCATCAGGATGTAGTCCACTGGTGAGTGGAGACAGAACACAATTTATGTGAATTTAGGCAATACATGTGAAATTTCTTTGCTCATCAAAAGATTCAGATTCAGATGACTTTATTTATCCCCAAGGGGCAATTAAAATACTGTACAACTGAGCAGCATGACATAAATAAATAAATAAATAAATAAATAAATCGGACATGACAGTGGGAATAAATGAGAGAATAAAAATGAGATTAAAGATAAAAATACAATAAATATACTACATACAGTATGTACACAATGTAGAATGAAGAGTAAGGTGACTGGAGTGAGTGAATAAAGTGCAGACAATGTAAACAGTATAAACAGTGTAACAGTGAAGACAGGATATTGAGTAGTCCGGGGAGAGTATGTAGGTGTGTGTGTGTGTGTAGGGTGTTGGTGTGGGGAAGGTGTTAACAGCTGGAGTTAAAGAAAAGAATGGCTTTGGGGACAAAGGTGGCTTTCCTCTTCTCAGTTCTGCAGGCCACACAGCGGAGGCGTCGCCCAGAGGGGAGCCATTCAAATGCAGAGTGGAGTATGTGTGAGGGGTCTTTGATGATCTTGGCTGCCTGTCTCAGGGCCTGTTGGCTGTAAACGTGTGAAAGAGTTCTGACAGGCAGGCCGATGATTTTGGAGCACACTGATGCAGTGCGCTGCAGTCTGTTCCGGTTCTGGAGGCTGAGGGAGTGGAACCAGCAGGTTATGGAGGATGTGATGATGCTTTCCACAAAGGCGTAGTAGAAAGTCATCATTATGGGCGCGCTGACGCCAAAGGAATTGAGTTTCCTGAGGAGGAACAGTCGTTGGTGACACCTCCTGAGAATCTCCTCTGTGTTGGCAGAAAAGTTCAGGAGGTTGTCAAAGATTGTGCCCAGGTATTTGTACTCCTCAACCACCTCCACTGGCTTCCCGTGGATGGTGGTGATGACAGCAGAAGCCAGATCCCTCTGCTTGCTGGAGAAGGTCACCACCATCTCTTTGGTCTTGCTGACGTTCAGTTCTAGTTTGGAGCTGTCACACCACTCTACAAACTCCTGAAGAGCGGGTCCATGATGTTGTGCTGGGCCTGACAGCAGTGACAGGAGAACTGTGTCGTCAGCATATTTCACCAGGTGGCAGTTGGGCTGTGTGGATCGGCAGTCATCTGTGTAGAGGATGAAGAGCAGGGGGGAGAGCACACAGCCTTGGGGGGAGCCAGTTGAGGTGAAGCGGAGGTCCGAAAGGGAGTTGTTGACCCGAACTTTCTGAGTCCTGTTGGTCAGAAAGTCCAGAATCCACAGTATAAGCTGGTCGTCCAGATGGAAGCAGGAGGAGAGTTTGGTGGCCAGGATGTGGGGCTGCAGTGTGTTAAATGCTGATGAGAAATCAGCGAACAGAAGTCTGGCAGAGGAGTTAGGAAGCTCCAGGTGCTTGTGGATGGAGTCCAAGATGAAGATTTTTGCATCCTCGACGCCTCTGCGTGCGCGATAAGCAAACTGGAGTGGGTCCATCAGGGGGTCGGTTGCTCTGATGATGTGCTGTTTTATGATCTTCTCCATGGCCTTCATCACCAGGGAGGTGAGGGCCACGGGGCGGAGATCGTTCAGAGACTTAGGGTTGGTTTTTTTTGGGATGGGGATGACTGTGGAGTGTTTCCACAGCTGGGGAACTGTGTGACTGTCCATGGAGTGTTGAAATAGAGTCTGGAAAACACTGCCTAGTTGCCCCGCACAGTGCCTCAGGACTCTGCTACTGATGTTGTCGGGGCCGGGTGAGCTCCTTTCCCTGGTCCTCCTGAGGGCTCTCACCACGTCCTCCGTCATGAAGGTGAGTGCGGAGCTGCCAGGTTTGAATGAAGATCTGGTCTCCTCAAGCTGGATGATGTTGTCCGACTCAAACCTTGTGTAGAATGAGTTGAGGTCGTCGGGGAGGGAGGAGGGGTCACTGCTCTCCACCTGGATGGCTCTGGGGGTGGTGACCGCAGTGTTCACAGAGGCCATGGTTTTGAGGGCCTGCCAGGATGAGCGGAGGTCCCCTGTGGTGAATTTCTTTCCCACAGTGTTT
Organism: Aulostomus chinensis; assembly: GCF_037954235.1. Lineage (NCBI taxonomy): Eukaryota > Metazoa > Chordata > Actinopteri > Syngnathiformes > Aulostomidae > Aulostomus > Aulostomus chinensis. The sequence goes on from NC_141321.1 coordinate 763,446, forward strand.
TTGTACTCCAGCTTAGCAGTTTTTATGGCCCTCTTAACTTCCCTGTTGACCTCCTTTTTTTCCAGTGCGGAGCCGGTGAAGAAGATCCTCTTCTTCTTGTTAAGGATTTCCTTAAGCTCCTTGGTGATCCAGGGTTTGTTGTTGGGGTAGATAGTGACTGTTTTTGAGGGGATGATGCTATCCACACAGAAGGAGATGTACGATGTTACTGTGTCAACTTGGTCGTTGATGTCATCAGAGGGAGAAAGGAGGCTGTCCCAGTTAGTGGATTCGAAGCATCCTTGGAGAGTGGAGATACTTTCCGCTGTCCACTGCTTGATGTACTTGGTGACCTTCTTCATCCTCTTGATGACTGGGGTGTAAGCAGGGGCCAGCAGGATTGTGTGGTGGTCTGCTGAGCCAAGAGGGGGGAGGGGGAGGGCTTTGAATGCATCTGGTACAGAACCATAGCATTTGTCCAGAGTCTTCCCCTGTCGGGTGCTGCATGTAATGTATTGCTGGAAACCTTTGAGTGACTTGTCAGGGGAGCAGTGGTTAAAGTCACCCAGCAGGAACTTGGGAGAGTCTGGTGATAATAGTTCTAGTTTGTGCAGAGTGTTGGTAAAGTGCTCTGTGGCTTTAGCTGCATCAGCTCTGGGGTGAATGTAAACCAGGATGAGGAAAATCTGTGGGAATTCCCTGGGGAGGTAGTAAGGGCGCAGGGAAACAACCAGGAGCTCAATGTCTGTAGTACACAGCTTCTCCCTCACAGTGACTGTAGAGCACCAGCTGTTGTTTACATACAGACACACGCCGCCGCCATGTTGTTTACCGGTGCGCTCACTGTCTCTGTCCAGACGAAGGGGTGGTGAAAAGCCGTCGATGTGAAGCATGCCGTCGCCGTCGTTGTCGTTTAACCACGTCTCAGTAAAAGCCAGAACGGAGGCCGTTCTGAACTCGTGCTGGTGGTTGACGCAGGCTTGCTGCTCGTCCAGCTTGTTGCGCAAAGAGCGCACGTTCGCCAGAATGATGGACGGGAGTGCTCGTTGTTTGTGAGTCTCCCGTCTGAGTCTAGCTCTCACACCGCCCTTCTTTAAACCCCTCCTGGTTTTGCTGGGTTTACGGTTTGCGTTCTGATGGTGTGTTATGGAGTCTCCACGAAGTATTTCCATCGGAAAGTAGTCCGTAGGAGCAGAGACGAAAAGTAGAAGTCCGGGTTGCGGCCGCAGCTGTATGAGAGAGTCACTCGTGTAGCTGAGCCGTGGGGCCATGTCGGAGCGCAAAGTCCGAAAGTCCACGAGAAAGAGAGAAGAAGGAAAAAAGTAAAGAATAAAAAGGGGTAAAAAGTGCTGAGTACTCAGCGATAAGAAAACAACGAAAAAAAGGCATTTACTTGAAGAAAAATTTATAGAAAAAATTTAAAAAGAACACAATAACTGCTCAACTACAGTGAGTAGATTACAACTCCCTTAAGTCATATTAAGAACCAAACTGTTCTGTTCAATGATGAAACAAATGTAAAAACACTGAATTGGAGTATATCTTTAGTCAGATTGTCAATCAGCTCATTGTTAACATGATACTTACCAATGCTCTTCTTGACACCTAATTCTAAGTCTGATTGGATCTCCTTTTCCAGCTCAGCAATCATTTTCTGGAGGCCCTTATCCTTAGGCTGGGGAAATTGACGGCGTATAACTTCCATCATCTCTTGATGTGACTCAGGGTGAACCACAGAGTAAGGAACACCAGTTTCGATGTAGTATGCATATCTCTGTATGGTAAAGAGGGATGTCACACAAAAGAAAGCAGAAACTCCAAAGTTATAAGTCACGATTAGAATAGCATTCATTGATACTTGCCTCCAGGTCTTTCTTAGTAAGTGGTGTCTGATTGGCTCATTTGGTCCTCTTGGCTGCAAATGATGTCCAGCTGCTCTTGAGGACTCAGTGGCCTGCTGCTAGATTCAGACTTGGGCTGAAGCAATGCTGGAATATGCCTGGGTAAACATTAAAGAATTGGATCGAGCTCAGAACATGACCAAAGATGCATGAAGCTACTGATGTTACTTGAAGGGTAGTTTACCTTGTACTTGATGCAGCTGTCTGTTCTTTTTCACCTGGGATGGATGCTCTTGCATTTCTACTGCGCTTGAGATCATCGATCTTAAGGTCTTTTGCCTGGGGTCTATAGTTGTTAGCTATAAACTCACTGGGAGTGCGACACTGACCTATCTCTTTATGAGGAACTGCCCTGGTCCGTGAATCAAGCTGGAGGATGGGCGGGTAGAGTGTGCGGCTGGCTATCAGCTGAGGTAGATATGGGATAGTTGCATGTGTTGTTACATGTATTTGACTGGGTCAATGAATTAACAAGAACCACTAGATTCGTTGTGGTGCTTAATATTCCTACTTTATACAGAGCTGAGGGTCTTGCACGGCCTCTCTCAGGGAAGGGTGGGGGGAAAGTCTTTCCTTCGTCGTCTGAATGTTCCTCCTCCATCTGCAGTTTCGAAGATGAAGAGCACAGAAAGACAAAGTTTAATTGATTAAGAAATCTGAACTGATTTATGTTAAACAAATATGAATATAATGAAGGCCTCTGGGCCCAGTTTGATTCAGTGATGATTTCATGTGTTGGTGTGGTCACAAACAAAAGGCTCCAGGTGGTTGGCACAGCATTTGAGGTCGGTTAAGTGCATTTTTAATGGAGCTGAACGTGTTCATATATTTATAAGTTTCTCTACGTTGATGGGTGTGTGCTGTGAAGGCCCTCTGATCCATCCATCGTCAACCAATTCTCCTGGATAAGGTACACCAGGGGTGTCAAACTGATCCAGTAAAGGGCCGTGTGGCTGCAGGTTTTCATTCCAACCTAGCAAAAGCAACACGCAATCCAACCAATGAGCTGTGTGGACACAGGTTGATTGATTTAAGTAGATTCAGGTGTTGCTTTTCCTTGGTTGGAATGAAAACCTGCAGCCACACGGCCCTTTACTGGATCAGTTTGACACTTGTGAGGTACACCATTCACACCTTTAACAGATTTCTAGTCCACCACAGGATGTGTGTCATATCGCCTTCAGCTGTCTGATGACTGGGTTCATTGAAACTGACAAGTCAAGAGGTTGTGCGGCATCACAAAATGTGGGGGTTCTTAACTAAAGCAACATCTGGGTGGTTGTCCCCAGCACAGACCATCATCTCAAGTCATCTTTTGACCATTGTAGCATTGTAATTAGAAACGATCACAACCTGATATCACCTCGGGTGCATGGAATAAGAAAAAAAATACAATAAAATAATTTTCAAAAAGATATTTATATTGTATTCATGCTCAAACTTAAACTAAATAAGAGCTGAATTTACGTCACCAAATGTAAAAAAAAAAAACATATCGCTAGCTGCACAATATAATTGCCTAAGTCATATTTTGGCCTAATTGAGATGTCTGCCTAACTCTACTCTCAGAATACTGCTGAGTCACTGTGCCTCACTGGCTCAATTTGGTCAAAATATTACTTAGGCACTTATATGTTGGCCTAAAAACTCTTCATACACACACACACAGATAGCACAGTGGACTTTCATGCAGCCAAAAACAACAACAACAACAACAAAAAACAACAACAGGGTCTTTGCCCCGAAGCTTCGAGGCTCAGGCCCTGTAACCAAGTACCATACACAGGACACACACACAGACAACACAACAGTCTCTTGGGTACTCAAGATGTTACGACCTTGATTTACATGTGAGCCGCATTGCGAGCGTGTGTCAGTTTTAAGTGTAACCGAGGAAAAAAAGAAAATTCGCTTTCACACTCAAAGTTACGGTCACGCACAAGCTGCACGCGCGTGCACGTTTATTTCAGGTACAGCAACGTTATGTTGAGCTCCAAGCTTCAACCTGCTTCAGTCCCTGTGAGACAACAGCTTTAATAATAAAGGACAATGAAAACTGGTTTTCATTTCTGTCTTGTGATTTTTGACTGGATTCTGAATCCCCCCCCCCAAAAAAAAAAAACCCAAAAAACGCAGGACTCACCTGTAAAGGTAATTTCAGTTGATTTAAATAGGCGCTTCATTCATCACCGACAGGCGTGCAAAAGAGGGTCAGCCCAGTAGAATCAGCTTTAAGGTGTTATTAAACGTTTACACCCACAGCAGAGCTGCAATTAAGAACTTCCTTTGAGCTGTCGCTGTATTAACTGCCGTAGTGTTGACCCCACCTGGAGGCATCTCTATGGCATTTGGTGGGTGGGTCCCTTTATGTCGCCATACAGATTGGAAAAGCTTCTTATGCATTCTCAGTGTGGGGATGGCCACAGAACCATTGCCACCTATATGGTTATTCTATCGGTGTCTACGCTGTAATGGTTACATTTTTATATTTCAATAAATTTGCGCGAGGTTCGGCTGATGATTGTACTACCTGCCAACTGCCCTCTCCTGGTCGTCTTTTTTACTGACGATGTTAAATTTCAAGCAAACATATTAAAATTTTGCCCTTTCATCAGGCTAACTGAATAGGACCAAAAGGTACCAAGATAGACTGAAATTTCTTAAAGACATGTCAGCCTTTGACTGAATACCCAAAGGTACCAAGAAATACTGAAATTTAACGTCACTTACCGTCGTTTTTAGATTTGATAGAGATTTAGCAAAAAGTGGACAGGAAGACACTGGAAGTCGTTCACGTTGAATTCGAAATCTCGCGACAGGAAAGATGCTTGCGTGGTTTTAACGATAGGCACCGCAGTGGCTGTCGACCAACACCTCTTCTTTTTTTAAGTTTTAAAATGCAAATTACAATTACAAAAAGCATATTCAATCACTATTACAAATGTTATTCCTTTCAGAACTGAGGTTAATGTTGCATATATAAGGTACATTCAAAAAATAAATAAAAGCAGAACAACAATCAGGGAAATAAAATGTTTTTTTAAAAATTGTTTCATATTCTTTCAGGGAATCAATCAAAGAAAAAGCTGCTAAAGATTCACAGATCGATAGGGCTTTCTTCATTTTCATTAATTTTAATGAATCAAAATATTAGCTGTAACTCCTTCAAAATGATGATGAAGTGTGGGGTAGTTTGAGAAATTACATTTGTGCAGAAAATATTTAGCAAGCATAACTCAGTTATTTGTTAAATTCTAGTTTTCTATCCCCCATTATGTAACTAAATGTAACACGACTGTAAGTCTGGGGTGGCACATCCATACAATTATAGGATACTCAATTTTTGAAGTCCACTGCAAGAAAACAGTAGGTGTTTAAGTGTTTCAACTTCTGTTTTATAAAATGCATTCATTACTGTCTAAGTTCAATTTAAGTCCGAAAAATTCACCTCAAGGATAAATGACATTGTTTTAAAATGTACCTCTTTTGTTTTAGGGGAGAAAGGAAAGCTCAAGAATCTACAGCTAATTCTCCTGGCAGCCAAGGTGGAGTATTCCTTTAAAATATGTGGCTCTACCAACTTGCTAACCATCTGCCATTCATTGTGCTAAGCTAAGTAGCTTTCAGAGGAGAGAATGGTATCCATCTTGTCTATCTCTGGTGAGGTGAGAAAATAATCACATTTAACCAAAAGTTGGTGTGTTCCTCATTGATAAAAAGAGTTTGTAGTGCTCTTGCATCTCACTGGAATCTTTTGAGCTACTTTTCTCTGATTGATATAAATTGAAGTTGTGGGGGTGGGGGGTGGGGGGAGTGACTTTGTTATCTATTGGAGGCAATTCTGGTATAAACACTAACCTTATCAGGGGCACCAAGACACCAGTGGTTCCTGCCTGTTTGCCTCAAGAAAGGCATTAATGATATTGTTATCAATACTACTAACAAGTGTAAAAAATAATAGAACTGGTGCTTTTACCCTAACTCTATAAAAACTAAATGGCTTCGGTCACAAGATACATAGATTTGTTTCATGATTGTATAAGGATGAATTTGAAGCCAGAAAAACAGTGAGTCTTTAACGTGAACGACAGGCCAACAACTTGTAATTTACGATTTAATATAAAAAGTACAAGTTGCACAATAATAAAATTCAGGTCGCACGGTCAAAAACTGCTTCTAGGCTGGCTTCATCTGGGTAAATGCCGACTCAAACTGCACTCCACAACCAAAGCTGGCATCCAGGTAAGTCACGTGACTGTCGTGTTCTCGTGCACATTTATGAAAAAAAATGCTTTGATCACACATCTATCTTATTTAAAATGAATAAAGTCTAAATGTAACTGGTGAGTATGAAATAATCATGAGTCTCTTTTTAACTAAATTATCAATCATGACATGTATCCAAATATGAAATATATCAAAACTGTATAGAAACATGTAAATAGCCTTGTATGAACATAGGAATTATCAATAGCAGGTCCGATAGGAAATAGCCCCTAAAATTGGGCCCCTAAAATTTTCTTGAAAATCTGGCAAAGAATTACTGATATTTCAGATTTTGAAGAAAAATGCAACATACTTTATTTGTCGAATGGACTGACACAAGGGCAGCACGGAGGTGCAGTGGTCAGCACTGTCCCCTCACAGCAAGAAGGTTCCGGGTTTGAGTCCCGGCTTGGGCACGGGATCTTTCTGTGTGGAATCTGCATGTTCTCCCTGTTCCTGTGTGGGTTCTCTCTGGTACTCCAGCTTCCTCCCACCGTCCAAAGACATGCAATTGGGGACAAGGCTGATTGATACTCTAAATTGACCGTAGGTGTGACTGTGAGTGTGAATGGTTGTCTGTCTCTATGTGTTGGCCTTGTGATGGACTGGTGACCTGTCGAGGGGAACCCTATCGCCCGAAAGCTGCTGGGAAAGATTCCACACCCCTCCCCAAACTTTAACAAGAATAAGCAGAATTAAAGCTGCAAGCAGCGTTGTTAGGGCCTGAGCCGCGTCCTTGACACTGGCCTGAATCCAACGGTGTCTTTGTCAAATCCCTGGGCCTTGTAGTTAAGGAGTAAGAAGCCTGAGTCTGATCAGAGAGTGAGAGCAGAGCTGAGAGCTGTCCTTTAAGAACCCCTCCCCCACTGCTCTCTGCTGTCTGTGTCAGAGTGGAGAGAGAGGAGGATTATGACATTTTTTGTGTGTCAAAATCAGATAGCTCTGCATATGTTGGGCAAAAGTGGAACATGATACAATATTTTTGTAGGGATTTTTGTCAGGAATACAGTGGTGTGTATTTTGAGGCTGTGGGACATTTAGTTTACATGTGAGAACCGAGTGTTTGAGAGTATGTACCATGAGAGCAGACAGGTGCCCCATTGGTTTCCATTGTAAGGTGAAAAGTGTAATAAGTGTCTCCCCCACTTTGAGGGCTTATACAAACCGTTGACGCTATATAAAAACTTTTAATAACTTTTGATCAGCAGAGTTTGGAGAGTTATGTATGAAGTTTTGGAAGCAATACCATGAACGCCCTCGGAGGAGATAGCGTTTGTTTAGGGCGCAAAATTGTCCAAAATTAGACATTCGTGTCCAAATTGTGGACATGCTGTTAGAGGTCAGGGGTGTGAGTGTATGATTTGTCCGTCTTGATGAGACTAATAAAATGGTGTTGGTCCCATGTCTGCAGGACATTCCGACAGGACGTGGTGTGGTTTTTTGTGTATCTAGGTGGTGCTATTGAGTAGAGCGCTTCTTATTTTTGTAATTATCGCATTTTTCGCCACACCCGATGTGTGTACTAAATTTGGTGAGTTTTCGAGCATGTTTAGAGGGTCAAATTAACTTTTGAAGTGGCGAGTGTGTCGAGCAAACATAATAGGGTCTTCGCCAGAAGTACCTTCAGGCTCAGGCCCTAATAAGAAAGAAACAAACAATTCCTTGCAAAACAGATCTTCTCTTGGTCCCCCATTGAAACCAATGTTATACCTCACCCCCTCTCCCGTCCTGTGACCTGCCTGTGAAATTTGGTGAGATTTGGAGCTTGTTTAGTGTGTGTTTTTAGTGCTGACTTCGTGTTTCTCTGCCTTCGAAACATAATAGGGTCTTCGCCTGAAGTACCTTCTGGCTCAGGCCCTAATTAAAGCTGCAAGCAGCGTTGTTATGGCCTGAGTCCCTGCGCGGCCTGTGGTCGCGTCATTGACACCGCGTCCTTGACACCGCGTCCTTGACACCGCGTCCTTGACACCGCGTCCTTGACACCGCGTCCTTGACACCGCGTCCTTCACACCGGCCCCAATCCAACAGTGTGAGAACGAAATCGGTGCGACTTGTAGTTGAGGTGATAGAAGCCTCAGTGCGATGCTCGGTCTGAGTGCTGAGCTGAGAGCTGCCCTTCAAATAAACCCTCCCCCCCTGCTCTCTACCAGCTTTGTCAGAGTGGAGAGCAGAGGAGGACTGAGACAGTTTTACTGTTTCAAAGCCTAATAACTCCCAAGATCCTGGCCCAAAGTTTCATCAAATAGCATAGTCTTGTAGGCATTTTTGTCAGGAATCCAACAGTGTGTTTGTCTAAGCTATGGGAGTTGTAGTTTAGATATGATCAGTGATTGTTTGAGACTATGTACCTGAGAGGAGATCTGCTCCCCATTGACTTCCATTATAAGTGACAAAAGTGTCCCAACTTTGAGGGCTTATAAAATGGGAACGGTGTGGGTTATAATGTAGCCTTTCTCAACTTTTGATCCTTAAAGTGTTTTGAGTCATGTGTTTAATTTTCAAAGCCATCGCGTGAACGGTCTAGGAGGACATAGTTTTTGTTTGGGGAGTGTTATCGGCCAAAATTGGACATTTATGTGCAATTTGTGCGCATGCGGTTGAAGTTAGAGCAGTGGTACGTGTGTGTGATTTGTCCGTCTTGACGAGACGAATCCAACGGTGTCGGTCCCGTTTCTGTGGGACATTGTACGCCGTTGCTACTGTCCATTTAGTGTTTTTTCTGTCCCTAGGTGGCGCTATTGACTTTTTCCACATTTTTTCTTCAGAATATCAAATTTTTTGCCGTCGCCGACGTGTGTGCCAAAATTCGCAAAAATCGGAGCATGTTTAGAGGGTCAAATTAATCCTCAGTGAGAACCTTCATGGGCACGGGGAGAACATGGAAACTGGCTGGCGGATTCAAACCTAGAACCATCTTGCTTTGTGGCAACAGCTCCAACCACTACACCATCATGTTGCCCTCTTATATAACAATGTCTTGCAATTCTTAACTGCCTTTTGATAGCGAATGCTATACACAAACAACCCTTGTTATACAAATTGCAGGCAAAGACCATCCTGGAGAGAAATGAATATGATGACTGTGGATGGAGGTATGCTAACCTACCCATCCACTTCCATTCATTGTGCTAAGCTAACTAGCATGCAAACAGTGGAGAGAAGGTTATCTAATTAGCTGGCTCTTGAGATGATGATCACCTTTGTAAATGCAACAGAGTGCAAAAGAAAAAAGTGTGACATCTGCTGTAATTGAATCTCGATAAACCAGCTTGTACAGGCAATTAGGCCGTTTGTGATATAGAATGTTTTATCAGTACTTCTGTCATTTTTTTTAAATTTTTGTTTTTCCTTTGGAACATAAGTTTTATGTGAAATGCTGTGACTTTCACATCACATTTTTTTCATATCCTGTATTACAGTATGTCAGGTCAGATAACCCTGACCAAGGCAGTTCTGTTGATGATGTGTTCATCTGACTGTAAGGATTATGCAAAAGCTACCAGGTCGAGTGACATGAGATTAGCTGCAGGGTCGGAGCATCAACCATGGAACAGCATAATTCATTTTGGAGTTGACCTGAATCACATTTGCAGATGCGTGAATCATCCTTTGCATGCGTTAACATTGACAGGCATTAATTGATGGAACGTTCAAAGACTATAGTGGGTGACATCACCACATGAGGGAAAAGTGTTAAACTGGTCTCAAAAGCTCAAGTTTAACTTGTCCTCAGGGTTACAAACATCACTCCATACTGATAGTATCGCTAAGATTAGGAATATCCTTTCCCAGAGTGATGCTGAAAAACTGGTGCATGCATTTATCACTTCTCGGCTGGACTACTGCAACTCTCTCTTGTCAGGATGTCCTAAATACTCTCTAAAGAGTCTCCAGCTGGTCCAGAACGCTGCAGCGAGGGTTTTGACGGGAGTTAAGAAGAGAGAACACATCTCTCCCACTTTAGCTTCTCTCCACTGGCTTCCTGTAGGATCTAGAATCGACTTCAAAGTCCTTCTGCTAACTTATAAGGCTCTCAATGATAAAGCTCCATCCTATTTGAAAGAGCTCATTAGTCCCTACTGTCCGACCAGAGCACTCCGCTCCCAGAATGCAGGTCTTTTAGTGACTCCCAGTATCAATACAAACAGACTGGGAGGTAGAGCTTTTAGTTACCGGGCTCCTTTACTGTGGAACCAGCTCTCTCCATGGGTCAGAGAGGCAGACACTTTAACTACGTTTAAGTCCAGGCTTAAGACCTTCCTCTATGACAGAGCCTTCAGTTAGGACTGGTTCAGGTAGCTCTGAACCATTGATAGCTATGCTGCTATAGGCTTAGACTGCTGGGGGACACATCAGGTTACATTGAGCCCTTCCCTCCTCTCCTCTCCTCTCCCCCTCTCTCCTCCTCTCCTCCCTGCACATTTTACTTGTTGCACGTTGTAGTTTGGCCTTGGTGTCTCGCAGTCTCTCTGTGTTTCCACAGATCCACCGGAGCCCCAACCGCCGCCTGCATCGCCCCCCCCCCCCCCCCCCCCTTATTCCCTACTGTTACACCGGCCTGCGCTCCCCTTCCATGAACAAGTCTGCCATCCAGTCCCCCATCAAGCTGGCTTGCTCTCCCTGCCTCCCCTACCAGAAGCTTCCTTCTTCAGCTGTTATTAACATTTCCGTGTTTCCCACATTTTGTATTGTAAACTGTTTTCTTGTCTGTAACAACATCTACTGCACGTCTGTCCGTCCTGGGTGAGGGATCCCTCCTCTGTTGCTCACCCTGAGGTTTCTCAGATTTTTCCCTGTTAAAAGGGTTTTCTATGGAGTTTTTCCTCAGTCGATGTGAGGGTCTAAGGGCAGAGGATGTTGTTATGGTGCCATGTGAAGCCCTTTGAGACAAACTGTTTGTGAAAACGGGCTATACAAATAAAATTGCCTTGCCTTGCCTTGCCTTGATAAGTGGAATGCAAATCTGTCTCCTTTCCCATGGATCTTTTTTTTTTGGATTGCAATCCAAATTTAGCTTGTATGCATTCTTTTGCTGTGTACTTGTTTAGACTCCACTGATGAAAAACTTTATCAAGCCTCGGGAATGAGTGGGTGTAGGAAACCGAGATAGGTGGAGCCTTAAATAACAGTGCAAACATTCTGAAGCGTATCCTGCCTTCTGTGTTAAATATGTCCATTCCACCTTTGTCTGTGGTCAAAGGACAATAAACTGAAGACCAGACGCCAACAAATATACCAGCTAGACAGTAACTGTTAAGAGGAGCAACAGCATGAGCTCGTTTGCTTGTTCAGGCTGCTCACTCTGGAGTTCATCCTTAAAATTCGTTAGTGCTTCATGTTCTTCATATATTGACATATTTCAAATTGGGAATATTCTTAAAAAAAAGGCCTTACTAACACAACATGTACTTGTGTGTGCTGTCATCTTAATGCAATACTTCAGAATAAGGATAGGATTTATGTTGGTTTCAAAACATTGAGTTTCTTTTTTTTTTAATTCTTGAAACAGTTGAAAATGTGTGACCTGTACTATTAAAAATTTATACTGACATACTTTATGATTTAGCATTTTTCCTTTCTCTTTATTTTCTGTACCATTGTTCTTGACATATATGGCTGTGCAGTCATTGCAATTACTTTATGGGGGGGGGGGTTGAGTTGATCATATGGGATAGAAAAAAATTTGTTTTCTTGTAAATGTGTAAATACCATATTTGTTGTTGGTACTTAAACTAAGCAGCACGGTGGCGCAGTGGTGAGCACTGTCGCCTCACAGCAAGAAGGTTCCGGGCTCAAGCACGGGATCTTTCTGTGTGGAGTCTGCATGTTGTCCCTGTTCCTGTGTGGGTTCTCTCTGGTACTCCAGCTTCCTCCCACAGTCCAAAGACATCAAGAGGGGACTAGGCTGATTGATACTCTAAACTGACCGTAGGTGTGACTGTGAGTGTGAATGGTTGTCTGTCTATATGTGTTGGCCCTGCAATGGACTGGGGACCTGTCCAGGGTGAACCCTGCCTTGAACCTGAAGACTGGATAGTCTCCAGCACCCCTGCAACCCTTAACAGAATAAGCGGAAGAAAATGGCTGGATGGATGGATATTCATAATGAAATAAATTACAGATTTCATTACTCCACCATGTCTGCAGTCTATCTCTCTATCCATCCATTTATCCGTCTATCCATCTATTTATCTATCCATCTATCTCTATCCATCCATCCCTCTCTATCTCTTCTCTGACGTTCATTAACGTTCTTCATTAGCGTTCTTCATTAGCATTCTTCATTAGCATTAGCATTCCAGTGTAGCTAAGCTCCTTTATCAGAGGGCTTCTCTTTGAAAACTTCTGTTCCAGACTCGCTGTCCTCTGCCTCCTCAGATGCTGAAACTGTCAGACATCCTAAAACGTGTCTGGAGAATTATGGATGAGATTCACCTCTAGTAGCTAAAAGAAAGATGAGCACTGCAACGCAGTAATAGCAGGTAGTTGTGACGGATCCCTGGCTGCTCAGTAACACCCACATTGAGTGGTTCGGGCAGGCTGACTGGCTAGGACTCAAATCTGACTTCAAAAGGAGAGCCCTCCCTCTCTATATAACAGTACATGACAAACTTTTCTGCATGTACTTATTAGTGTGCTTCAGGGCTGTAATGATTACCAGAAGCTATGAATGAAAAACCTATTGAAGTATTTCACAGAGTGGGGCAGACTCATAAATTGTAATAAATGAAAAGGATGTCATTTGGGATGCGACCATCCATCTAGTGGATGTGACATTGCTGCATGTGGACAGAGAGCATGGTGGGAAGCTTCACAGGTTGACCCTTGGGACTGTGTCATCCTCCCATGAATTATCTGGAGTAAATAACAGTGATTTTAGAGGAGGCCAGAAAGCTCCAGCAACACTTTAAGTTCATCAAACAACTTTAGTGGACCAATGCATTTCACCTTGTGGCCTTCAATCAGGGTCATCAAGAAACACGTTGCAGATGTAACTTCTATGGACATCCATGGTTCCAAGCCAGTGCAAATGATGTTTTTATTTCAAGCGCCCTTTAACCAGCAAATGAACTTGCTCTCCCCCTGTATCTGCAAGTGCTAAAGTATGTTAACAAAGCGGGGTCTGACACAACCATGGCGCAGTGCTAATTTGTGAAACCAGAAGATGTTTGCGCCATAGACCAAGAAGAAACTGGTCTTTTGTCAGTTGCGAGAAGGGCTGTTTAAAGGGCGCATCAATCAGATGTGTAGAGGCACAGCATTGCAATGTGGTTTTACTCATGCCCAAAAATGTGGAAACAATTGCTGCCACATCCCCAGCCCTGCTTCAGCCCCCTCCCCCAAGCCTGTCTGTTATTTTGGAGCCTCTCACTCAGCATCGCTTCAAACCTTTGGAGGGTGTGGGACAAAAGTTCCTCTCTCCTGAAACGGCATCGCTCTGACTTCTGACAGCAGCTGAGATAGGGATTTCTCAATAGGCACTGTCAGTTCATTCGGCCTGTATTTAATTTCCTCCTGGGTTTACAAAGGTTTCACTGGACTGTGGAGGCTATTTGGGCCTATTTGGCTGACAGCGGTTGAAGGCTCACTCCATAGCATCAGGGCCCCGTTTAAGGGTATGGTTGTAGGATGTTTCAGGCCCATCCTTGGCACATGTGGTGCCTGAGGCTGCGGTTGCAGGACTGGATTCACTTGTATAGCCGACTGGACCTGCTTACACAGAAATTAGTCTGTGATCTGGGGGTGGATAGTACCTGTCATCATAAAATGCTGAGCAAAGTTAGAAAAGGAACATTTGGTGAGTTAACATAATACTTAGTTCTTTGACAATGGAGCGAGGTGTTTCATCAACACTTACGTCTTGCGTGGCGGAGGAAGAACTCTATGGAGGATACCTTGAGTCAGCTGTGTTTTCATGGGAGGTTGACCTGTCTGTCATGAGACAGACGTGCTGTCACTGGAGCTTTCCTTAGTTGGCCACGCTCAGGCGCTTCCCAGAGAAAAGACCTCCCTGATTACGTGAAGTTCCTCAATGTTCTCTTCTTTCATTTGGAGCCTTGGAGTTGAGATGTCTGAAAATTAACATGAAATATTGTGATAGTCACATTGAAAATACTTCTGGAGAAAAACATTGTGTTTGAGTTGTCATGAGTGTAAATTGAAACTTCATTTGAATGTAATATTTCTCCATTTTGCATGAGCCAATGGTTCTGAGCACTGTATTGAGGTTCACTCTTCTGTGGCTGAAGGTGTGTTAATCAGTGGAATCACCTGGTAAAGTGTTTGGTTGGAAGGAAAACCTGCATACACACGGCTCTCCATGGCACATGGTTCCCTACCCATGTTTTAAAGGGTTCAAAGGAAGTATTTAATTAATAAGAGGTGCTTGTTTAGACAACAAAAGTGAGGCAAATGGACTAATGGAGTGCGCGAGCACACACACATGCACACTCACAACACACACACAAAAGAAGGGGGGGGGACCTCCAAATGGCTTCACACATATCCCCGATATGGAAAATGTGTACAACTGGCTTGGTATTGTGTTTCTAAGTATTGGAGAATCAACCATTGAAAAAAAAACTCTTGAGCAAGAACGCAGTTCTGAAGTTCTTGTTTGCTATCTGTCCAGCCTGGCAAACAAGCAAATATGAGCAAAGACTAGAAAGGCTGTCAGGTGATTCTGCCGGTTCGGAACTTGACACAACAATCATGGCCATCCATTCATTTCCGACTGCTTTTCCTTTGAAGGGGGTGGAGCCTATCCCAGCAGCCTTCAGGCGAAAAGCGGGGTTCACCCTGGACGAGTCAAAAGTCCATAGCAGGGCCAACACATATGGACAGACAACCATTGGCTCATGCAACATGGAGAAATATTACATATAGAAACAACAAGTGAAGAAATAGACTCTTCATTCTCTTGTTAGTTTCTTACCTCCTTCGATTTCTCCTTCCGTCTTTCTTCCTCGTACTCCCTGGCCATGCGTGCCCTCTCCATGGCCACCCTCCTGTCTTCTTCTTCTTCCCTCAATCGCTGCATCTCTATCTCCTTTGCCTTCTGGAGGCGCTTCTCCTCAATCTGACAGGACAAACAAGAACACACATCCAAAAGGTTCATAGGGAAAAGAAACTCCAGAGGACGGTTGGACATGAACTACCACAGCAAGCAAGGCTGAAACGTGACTGTTACTTTGAGAAACAATCACACCTGCATCAGAACAAATTTCTATAAAAGGACCGACCAGTCCAAAGACTCTGTGGGCCTCAAGAAGCCAGTTCCACCATGTAGCTGGCTGGACCAACACTGTTTAGAGCCTTACCTGCTTTCTGAGTGCAGCCTTGTGCTCCATGTCATTGTCCAGTCTCTGCTGGACTGGCTTCTTAGTGAACCAGTTGTTCATGTCAATGTGAGAGTTTTGGAGATGGTTTGAACCTACAAAGAGAAGGACAGGCACATGTTATACGGTAAATCTCTTCTTTCTGAGGGAATTCTCCCTCAAGTTGATGCGGACCTCACTAAACAGCAACAGCAGGGAGCACTGATTAATAACACAGAGCACTACAGGGCCATTTCACCTGGGAGTGAAGGCAAATTAAGTGTTAAAGGGCTATGGTTACAGCACCAGGCAGCCTGTCACTGGTGTCTCTGATATAATAAATGCAGATGCAACATTACCTTCCACCCTCTGACCAGGGTTGCGGTTTTGTGTCCTTCTGTTCATCTGAGCAGGCGTGGCTCCCCTCTGGTGATGGTTGTCCAGGTTGTGGTGGACCTCCTCATACAGCCACTGCATGTCCCTGAGGTCAGCTGGCCAGGAGAATAAGATATAAGAACCATGAGTTATCATTCGTGACCGCAACAAAACATGATTGTGTAGGAAAAAATCTTGTTTACCATGATACAACTGATTATTTTTCAAAAAGACAAAAATAAATGTTGGCTGTACTAAGATTTCCTTTGCTTTCTCTGAGAGGGGACCTACCTCCATTTTCAGCCCGGGGGTCACAGCTGCTGTAGTCCATTCCCTGCATGGCATCAGAACCCCCTGATCCCTCAAGAGGAGTTCGCTGCTCTTGCTCCTGGATGTGCAACACAGAGGTTTCATTGTCACACAACAATCCTCAAATGATGGAATCAAAACAATTGAGCTTCTCGTTATCAGTGGTTCATGCTGTCAAGTTAAAAAGTGCAATTATCTCTAGTTAACAGACGGATGCATGAGGTCAAACACTTTTCATCTAATGAACCGTTCTGCTCTTAAAATTCATGCAACATGGAGAAATATTCCATCCTCTGTGCTGAACATTGTCCATAAGTGGACCAACAGAGAAGTTTGCTGCTGGGTCAAAGTAGAAACAACAGGTGAAGAAAGGATTAAAAATTGACTCTTCATTCTCTTGTTAGCTTCTTACCTCCATTTCCTTCTGTTTCTTCTTCCATCTTTCTTCCTCGTACTCCCTGGCCATGCGTGCCCTCTCCATGGCCAACCTCCTGTCTTCTTCTTCTTCCTCCAGTCTCTGCATCTCCATCTCCTTTGCCTTCTGGAGGCGCTTCTCCTCAATCTGACAGGACAAACAAGAACACACATCCAAAAGGTTCATAGGGAAAAGAAACTCCAGGGGACGGTTGGACATGAACTACCACAGCAAGCAAGGCTGAGACGTGGCTGTTACTTTGAGAAACAATCACACCTGCATCAGAACAAATTTCTATAAAAGGAATGACCAGTCCAAAGACTCTGTGGGCCTCAAGAAGCCAGTTCCACCATGTAGCTGGCTGGACCAACACTGTTTAGAGCCTTACCTGCTTTTTTAGTGCAGCCGTGTGCGCCATGTCATTGTCCATTCTCTGCTGGACTGGCTTCTTAGTGAACCAGTTGTTCATGGCGAAACGAGGGGTTTGGAGATGGTTTGAACCTGCAAAAGGAAGGACAGGCACATGTTATATGGTAAATCTCTTCTTTCTGAGGGAATTCTCCCTCAAGTTGATGCGGACCTCACTAAACAGTAACAGCAGGCAGCACTGATTGATAACACAGAGCACTACAGGGCCATTTCACCTGGGAGTGAAGGCAAATTAAGTGTTAAAGGGCTATGGTTACAGCACCAGGCAGCCTGTCACTGGTGTCTCTGATATAATAAATGCAGATGCAACATTACCTTCCACCCTCTGACCAGGGTTGCGGTTTTGTGTCCTTCTGTTCATCTGAGCAGGCGTGGCTCCCCTCTGGTGATGGTTGTCCAGGTTGTGGTGGACCTCCTCATACAGCCACTGCATGTCCCTGAGGTCAGCTGGCCAGGAGAATAAGATATAAGAACCATGAGTTATCATTCGTGACCGCAACAAAACATGATTGTGTAGGAAAAAATCTTGTTTACCATGATACAACTGATTATTTTTCAAAAAGACAAAAATAAATGTTGGCTGTACTAAGATTTCCTTTGCTTTCTCTGAGAGGGGACCTACCTCCATTTTCAGCCCGGGGGTCTGAGCTGCTGTAGTCCATTCCCTGCATGGCATCAGAACCCCCTGATCCCTGAAGAGGATTTTGCTGCTCTTGCTCCTGGATGTGCAACACAGAGGTTTCATTGTCACACAACAATCCTCAAATGATGGAATCAAAACAATTGAGCTTCTCGTTATCAGTGGTTCATGCTGTCCAGTTAAAAAGTGCAATTATCTCTAGTTAACAGACGGATGCATGAGGTCAAACACTTTTCATCTAATGAACCGTTCTGCTCTTAAAATTCATGCAACATGGAGAAATATTCCATCCTCTGTGCTGAACATTGTCCATAAGTGGACCAACAGAGAAGTTTGCTGCTGGGTCAAAGTAGAAACAACAGGTGAAGAAAAGATTAAAAATTGACTCTTCATTCTCTTGTTAGCCTCTTACCTCCATTTCCTTCTGTTTCTTCTTCCATCTTTCTTCCTCGTACTCCCTGGCCATGCGTGCCCTCTCCATGGCCAACCTCCTGTCTTCTTCTTCTTCCTCCAGTCTCTGCATCTCCATCTCCTTTGCCTTCTGGAGGCGCTTCTCCTCAATCTGACAGGACAAACAAGAACACACATCCAAAAGGTTCATAGGGAAAAGAAACTCCAGGGGACGGTTGGACATGAACTACCACAGCAAGCAAGGCTGAGACGTGGCTGTTACTTTGAGAAACAATCACACCTGCATCAGAACAAATTTCTATAAAAGGAATGACCAGTCCAAAGACTCTGTGGGCCTCAAGAAGCCAGTTCCACCATGTAGCTGGCTGGACCAACACTGTTTAGAGCCTTACCTGCTTTTTTAGTGCAGCCGTGTGCGCCATGTCATTGTCCATTCTCTGCTGGACTGGCTTCTTAGTGAACCAGTTGTTCATGGCGAAACGAGGGGTTTGGAGATGGTTTGAACCTGCAAAAGGAAGGACAGGCACATGTTATATGGTAAATCTCTTCTTTCTGAGGGAATTCTCCCTCAAGTTGATGCGGACCTCACTAAACAGTAACAGCAGGCAGCACTGATTGATAACACAGAGCACTACAGGGCCATTTCACCTGGGAGTGAAGGCAAATTAAGTGTTAAAGGGCTATGGTTACAGCACCAGGCAGCCTGTCACTGGTGTCTCTGATATAATAAATGCAGATGCAACATTACCTTCCACCCTGTGACCAGGGTTGCGGTTTTGTGTCCTTCTGTTCATCTGAGCAGGCGTGGCTCCCCTCTGGTGATGGTTGTCCAGGTTGTGGTGGACCTCCTCATACAGCCACTGCATGTCCCTGAGGTCAGCTGGCCAGGAGAATAAGATATAAGAACCATGAGTTATCATTCGTGACCGCAACAAAACATGATTGTGTAGGAAAAAATCTTGTTTACCATGATACAACTGATTATTTTTCAAAAAGACAAAAATAAATGTTGGCTGTACTAAGATTTCCTTTGCTTTCTCTGAGAGGGGACCTACCTCCATTTTCAGCCCGGGGGTCTGAGCTGCTGTAGTCCATTCCCTGCATGGCATCAGAACCCCCTGATCCCTGAAGAGGATTTTGCTGCTCTTGCTCCTGGATGTGCAACAAAGAGGTTTCATTTTCACACAACAATCCTCAAATGATGGAATCAAAACAATTGAGCTTCTCGTTATCAGTGGTTCATGCTGTCAAGTTAAAAAGTGCAATTATCTCTAGTTAACAGACGGATGCATGAGGTCAAACACTTTTCATCTAATGAACCGTTCTGCTCTTAAAATTCATGCAACATGGAGAAATATTACATCCTCTGTGCTGAACATTGTCCATAAGTGGACCAACAGAGAAGTTTGCTGCTGGGTCAAAGTAGAAACAACAAGTGAAGAAAGGATTAAATATAGACTCTTCATTCTCTTGTTCACTTCTTACCTCCATTTCCTTCTTTTTCCTCTTCCATCTTTCTTCCTCGTACTCCCTGGCCATGCGTGCGCTCTCTATAGCCACCCTTCTGACATATTCTTCTTCCTCCAGTCTCTGCATCTCCATCTCCTTTGCCTTCTGGAGGCGCTTCTCCTCAATCTGACAGGACAAACAAGAACACACATGCAAAAGGTTCGTAGGGAAAAGAAACTCCAGAGGACGGTTGGACATGAACTACCACAGCAAGCAAGGCTGAAACGTGGCTGTTACTTTGAGAAACAATCACACCTGCATCAGAACAAATTTCAATAAAAGGACCGACCAGTCCAAAGACTCTGTGGGCCTCAAGAAGCCAGTTCCACCATGTAGCTGGCTGGACCAACACTGTTTAGAGCCTTACCTGCTTTTTGAGTGCAGCCGTGTGCGCCATGTCATTGTCCATTCTCTGCTGGACTGGCTTCTTAGTGAACCAGTTGTTCATGGCGAAACGAGGGGTTTGGAGATGGTTTGAACCTGCAAAAGGAAGGACAGGCACATGTTATATGGTAAATCTCTTCTTTCTGAGGGAATTCTCCCTCAAGCTGATGCGGACCTCACTAAAAAGTAACAGCAGGTAGCACTGATTGATAACACAGAACACTACAGGGCCATTTCACCTGGGAGTGAAGGCAAATTAAGTGTTAAAGGGCTATGGTTACAGCGCCAGGCAGCCTGTCACTGGTGTCTCTGATATAATAAATGCAGATGCTACATTACCTTCCACCCTCTGACCAGGGTTGCGGTTTTGTGTCCCTCTGTTCATCTGAGCAGGCGTGGCTCCCCTCTGGTGGTGGTTGTCCAGGTTGTGGTGGACCTCCTCATACAGCCTCTGCATCTCTCTGAGGTCAGCTGGCCAGGAGAATAAGATATAAGAACCATGAGTTATCATTCGTGACTGCAACAAAACATGATTGTGTAGGAAAAAATCTTGTTTATCATGAAACAACTGATTATTTTTCAAAAAGACAAAAATAAATGTTGGCTATACTAAGATTTCCTTTGCTTTCTCTGAGAGGGTACCTACCTCCATTTTCAGCCTGGGGGTCACAGCTGCTGTAGTCCATTCCCTGCATGGCCTCAGAACCCCCCGATCCCTCAAGAGGAGTTCGATGCTCTTGCTCCTGGATGTGCAACAAAGAGGTTTCATTGTCACACAACAATCCTCAAATGATGGAATCAAAACAATTGAGCTTCTCGTTATCAGTGGTTCAGGCTGTCAAGTTAAAAAGTGCAATTATCTCTAGTTAACAGACGGATGCATGAGGTCAAACACTTTTCATCTAATGAACCGTTCTGCTCTTAAAATTCATGCAACATGGAGAAATATTACATCCTCTGTGCTGAACATCGTCCATAAGTGGACCAACAGAGAAGTTTGCTGCTGGGTCAAAGTAGAAACAACAAGTGAAGAAAGGATTAAAAATAGACTCTTCATTGTCTTGTTAGCTTCTTACCTCCGTTTCCTTCTGTTTCTTCTTCCATCTTTCTTCCTCGTACTCCCTGGCCATGCGTGCCCTCTCCATGGCCAACCTCCTGTCTTCTTCTTCTTCCTCCAGTCTCTGCATCTCCATCTCCTTTGCCTTCTGGAGGCGCTTCTCCTCAATCTGACAGGACAAACAAGAACACACATCCAAAAGGTTTGCAGGGAAAAGAAACTCCAGAGGACGGTTGGACATGAACTACCACAGCAAGCAAGGCTGAAACGTGGCTGTTACTTTGAGAAACAATCACACCTGCATCAGAACAAATTTCTATAAAAGGAATGACCAGTCCAAAGACTCTGTGGGCCTCAAGAAGCCAGTTCCACCATGTAGCTGGCTGGACCAACACTGTTTAGAGCCTTACCTGCTTTCTGAGTGCAGCATTGTGTTCCATGTCATTTTCCACTCTCTGCTGGTCATGCTCCTTGGGGAACACATTCCCCCTGGCAAAGCGAGGGGTTTGGAGATGATTTGAACCTGCAAAAGGAAGGACAGGCACATGTTATACGGTAAATCTCTTCTTTCTGAGGGAATTCTCCCTCAAGTTGATGCGGACCTCACTAAACAGTAACAGCAGGCAGCACTGATTGATAACACAGAGCACTACAGGGCCATTTCACCTGGGAGTGAAGGCAAATTAAATGTGAAAGGGCTATGGTTACAGCACCAGGCAGCCTGTCACTGGTGTCTCTGATATAATAAATGCAGATGCTACATTACCATCCACCCTCTGACCGGGGTTGCGGTTTTGTGTCCCTCTGTTCATCTGAGCAGGCGTGGCTCCCCTCTGGTGGTGGTTCATCTGAGCAGGCGTGGCTCCCCTCTGATGGTGGTTGTCCAGGTTGTGGTGGACCTCCTCATACAGCCTCTGCATCTCTCTGAGGTCAGCTGGCCAGGAGAATAAGATATAAGAATCATGAGTTGTCATTCATGACTGCAACAAAACATGATTGTGTAGGAAAAAAATCTTGTTTACCATGAAACAACTGATTATTTTTCAAAAAGACAAAATAAATGTTGGCTTTAGTAAGATTTCCTTTGCTTTCTCTGAGTGGGGACCTACCTCCATTTTCAGTCAGGGGGTCACAGCTGCTGTAGTCCATTCCCTGCATGGCCTCAGAACCCCCTGATCCCTCAAGAGGAGTTCGATGCTCTTGCTCCTGGATGTGCAACACAGAGGTTTCATTGTCACACAACAATCCTCAAATGATGGAATCAAAACAATTGAGCTTCTCGTTATCAGTGGTTCAGGCTGTCCAATTAAAAAGTGCAATTATCTCTAGTTAACAGACAGATGCATGAGGTCAAACACTTTTCATCTAATGAACCGTTCTGCTCTTAAAATTCATGCAACATGGAGAAATATTACATCCTCTGTGCTGAACATTGTCCATAAGTGGACCAACAGAGAAGTTTGCTGCTGGGTCAAAGTAGAAACAACAAGTGAAGAAAGGATTAAAAATAGACTCTTCATTGTCTTGTTAGCTTCTTACTTCCGTTTCCTTCTGTTTCTTCTTCATTAGTTCATTCTGGAATTCCGTCACCATGCATTGCATCACATCCAAAAAGATATTGTAATTTTCACTTTCTTCTTCTTCTTCCTTCACTCTCTTCCTCTCCTTCCTCTGCCTTCTTCTTTGATCATCCTTCTCTTGCATCTGACAAGACAAACAAAAACACACATCCAAAGGGTTTGTAGGGAAACGAATCTCCAGGGGACGGTTGGACATGAACTACGAAATCTGCATCAGAACAAATTTACATATCAGGAACTTTAAGACTGACCAGTCCAAAGTCTCTGTGGGCCTCAAGAAGCCAGTTCCATCACACAGCTGGCTGGACCAACACTGTTTAGAGCCTTACCTGCTTTCTGGGTTCAGACCTGTACTCCATTTTATCATCTTCCTGCTTCCTGACGAGCGTCATAGGGGCTATTTTACGCCCAGCAAACCAAGGGGCATTGAGATGGTGTGGACCTGAAAAAAGAAGAAAATAGGGAAACTCTGAATGGTGACCACATGATAACAAATAAAACAAGATTTTAAAATATTCATAATTTTGCAAAGTTCTTGTTGCTGTTTTTTCTAAGGTCATGCAAATATATGGGACGTACTATTCGGGTTTTTGTTTTGTTTCTTCAGTGGAGCTCCACATCCACCTCGACCCAATGGGTCATAGATGCCCTGGTCAGGTTCACGCTCTTCCGGTTTCTTCCTCTTCCTCTCCTGTTCCTTCTGGAGTTGCTTCTCCTCAATCTGAAAAGACAAAAATAACACACATCCAAAGGGTTTGTAAGGAAGAAAATCTCCAGGGGACAGTTTGGCATGAACTACGACAGCAAGCAAGGCTGAAACGTGGCTATTACTTTGAGAAACAATTAAACCTGCATCAGAACAAATTTCTATCAGAGGAACGTTCGGACCGACCAGTCCAAAGACTCTATGGGCCTCAAGAAGCCAGTTCCACCATGTAGCCGGCTTGACCAACACTGTTTAGAGCCTTACCTGCTTTTTGAGTGCAGCCCCATACTCCATTTCATTATTCCTTCTCTGCTTGTCATGCTCCTTGGGGAACACATTCCTCCTGGCAAAGCGAGGGGTCTGGAGTTGCTTCTCCTCAATCTGACAAGACAAAACATTACACACATGCAAATGGTTTGTAGGGAAACTAATCTCCAGGGGACGGTTGGACATGAACTACGACAGCCAGCAAGACTGAAGCATGGCTGTTACTTTGAAAAACAATCAAATCTGCATCAGAACAAATTGACATATCAGGAACGTGAAGACTGACCAGTCCAAATTCTCTGTGGGCCTCAAGAAGCCAGTTCCATCACACAGCTGGCTGGACCAACACTGTTTAGAGCCTTACCTGCTTTCTGGGTTCAGACCTGTACTCCATTTTATCATCTTCCTGCTTCCTGACGAGCGTCATAGGGGCTATTTTACGCCCAGCAAACCAAGGGGCTTTGAGATGGTGTGAACCTGAAAAAAGAAGAAAATAGGGAAACTCTGAATGGTGACCACATGATAACAAATAAAACAAGATTTAAAAATACTCGTAATTTTGCAAAGTTCTTGTTGCTGTTTTTTCTAAGGCCATGCAAATGTATGGGACGTACTATTCGGGTTTTTGTTTTGTTTCTTCAGTGGAGCTCCACATCCACCTCGACCCAATGGGTCATAGATGCCCTGGTCAGGTTCACGCTCTTCCGGTTTCTTCCTCTTCCTCTCCTGTTCCTTCTGGAGTTGCTTCTCCTCAATCTGACAAGACAAAAATAACACACATGCAAATGGTTTGTCGGGAAACGAATCTCCAGGGGACGTTGGACATGAACTACGACAGCAAGCAAGGCTGAAACGTGGCTATTACTTTGAGAAACAATCAAACCTGCATCAGAACAAATTTCTATCAGAGGAACGTTCGGACCGACCAGTCCAAAGTCTCTGTGGGCCTCAAGAAGCCAGTTCCACCATGTAGCTGGCTGGACCAACACTGTTTAGAGCCTTACCTGCTTTTTTAGTGCAGCCCCATACTCCATTTCATTATTCCTTCTCTGCTGGTCATGCTCCTTGGGGAACACATTCCCCCTGGCAAAGCGAGGGGTCTGGAGTTGCTTCTCCTCAACCTGACAAGACAAAACATAACACACATGCAAATGGTTTGTTGGGAAACAAATCTCCAGGGGATGGATGGATGTACAGCACAGGGTTTAATGTCATTACAAAAATCCTCAGTTTACAGTAATCAACATGAAGGACTCTGTATTCATCAGTGGTCAGTGAGGTCCAGTTGCAAGGTACAATTATCTCTTTCAGACAGATGCATGTTAGCTTTTGCCTGTAAGTGAAAAAAGGAAATGTCATGTATTTTTAAGAAAACTCATTTACTGCTAAACCTTCACTCTATTATGAAATTTAGTGTTCAACCTGTTGTTCTAAAGTTGATTATTTGAGTTTTTGTCTCTGGAAAGTGATGACACCCGGTCTGGATTGGAAGACTATGGTGCTCATCAAAGGAAGGTGGACATTATCTGATGTCTGATATCACAAGTTGTGGTATTTGTCTTTTCTCCATTGTATTAAAACCTCTCTGTTTCACTTTCAATTCTATTCTATTTTTCATGTTGATTCTATGTTTTCATGTTTCTATTTTACTATTTTATTCCTTGTAAATTTTTACATCACCAGCACTGGGAGCTTCAGTATTTGCCATGAAGTTCTATTTGATGCTATTCTACTCTATGGTCATATCAGGGCCCTTTCTGAAAGACTATCCAATGTAGAACCCCTGGAACTCTCTCAGAGTCTGCATATTTACTGCAGGGACAGGGTGACTGACATTTCAGCTGGCCTCCGCCTGAGAGCCAACGTTGCCCCTGGGTGGGCTGATGAAGTGCCCTGGTATTACAACCTGACAATATGGTAAAAGCTACAAATCATTTCCAAATGTATGAATCTTATTCATCCAGGACCTGGACTCAGCTCATCAACTATGATTTTCAGTCACCTGTGTTATCTGGTCAGGTTGGTCCTGCAGAAAACTGAGTTTTCCTCCAGTTGCTCTCAGCCACTGCTTCCTTAAGATGTCCATCTATATCAGACTAACACAAGACGATAGGCTGGCTCACCAATAGAGCCAAGAAACAATCGTGGAGAAATTCTGTAGACTGCATAGTTCATAGTTCGTTATTGTTGAAGACTACGACTTATAAAGGATTTTCAGAAACTTCAATGACCAGATGAATGAGTGTGAATTCTGTTCATCTTCTGGGAAAACCTGAGATCAAAGGCACCGTGCAGCACATCACTGAACCCCAGAGTTCACTGATCTTCCAAAAATCCAAGATGGCTGCCAGCGCTGTCAGGGTGCTCTGAGTTCACTCTGAGTTGTAGAGCTGTTAAGATTGGACCTCTGCTCACCTCAGCCTGGCCTTAAACCTGCTACAGCCTGGACCTCTGCTATTCCCTGGACCAGTTGCAACAATTGCGGTTGTGTACCCGACCTGGTGCCTCACCAACATTTGACTCTGCCAAATACTATAACAATCACCTGGTCCTAAGAAACTATGGAAGTATCAGTGCTGGTACTGATGTCCTCCTGTGGGACAGTCTCAATAACTGTACACAGCTTCGTTTATGGTGTGTGTGCTGATATTTCTGTGTCCTTGTGAAAACCCTCACTGCAGTGTTGTGAACCAGTTGGAGATTGTTGATGGATTTCTGTGGCAGTCAGGAAAATAAGGAGTCACAGTAGTCAAGATTACTGGAAACACAATGTTGAACAAGCAGCGTTGTTAAGACCTGAGCCTCCCTGCGGCTGCGGTCGGGTGCCAATCGGCGGCCCAAATCCAACGGTATAATTGGCAAATCCCTGGGCTTTGTAGTGTAGGAGCTACAAGCCTGAGTCTGATGCAGAGTGTGAGTGCAGAGCTGAGAGCTGGCCCTTTAAGAACCCCCCCCCCCCCCCCCGCTGCACTGCTGACAATTTGTCCAAATTGTGGACATTCTGTTGTAGATAGGTGAGGGGTGTGAGCTTAGGAATTTTGCATCTTGATGAGACGAGTCCAACGGTGTTGGTCCTATGTCTGTGGGACAGTCATGGGAGTAGTTATGGCACTCCAAATTTTGTTTTAGATTTGTAAGTGCCTAGGTGGCGCAATTGAGTTTTTCCAAAAATTGTTTTTAGAATATGGAATTTTTCGCCAGACCGGACGTGCGTGCCAAAATTCAGCAAATTCCAAGCATGTCTAGGGGGTCAAATTAAGTTTTAAAGTGGCGGCAGAAGAAAGAAAGAATAAGAATTAAAGCTGCAAGCAGCGTTGTTAGGGCCTGAGCCCCCGCGCGGCCTACGGCCGCGTCTTTCACACCGGCCCGAATCCAACGGTGTAATCGGCAAATCCCTAGGCCTTGTAGTTGAGGAGATACGAGCGTCAGTGCGCTGCACAGTGTGAGTGCAGAGCTGAGAGCCGGCCCTTTAAGAGCCCCTCCCTTCTCTGCTCGCTCTCTGCCATCTCTGTCAGAGCTGAGAGCAGAGCTGAGAGCAGAGCTGCCAGCTGGCCCTTTAAGAACCCCTCCCCCGCTGCACTGTGTCTGATCTGTGCTGGAGTGGAGAGAGTGGAGGATTCAGAGAAATGTAGTGTGTAAAAGCTGAATAAGTCGGCATACGTTGGTCAAAAGTCACACAAAATACCATATTTTTATAGGGATTTTTGTCAGGAATACAGTGGTGTTTTTAAAAGCTGTGCGATGTATGGTATAGACGTGAGAAGCATTTGTTTGAGAGTATGTACCCTGAGAGGACACGCTCTCCCCATAGACTTCCATTGTAAGGTGAAATGTGTCTCCCCCACTTTGACAGCTTATAAAATCCAAACTGAGCGCGTAGTATATTAGCCTTTAAAGATTTTTGAAGAGCACAATTGGGAGAGTAATGTGTGAAAGTTTGGAAGCGATGCCATTTACGGTTTAGGAGGAGATAGATTTTGTTCGGGGCGCAAAATTGTCCAAAATTAGACATTCGTGTCCAAATTGTGGACATCCTGTTACAGTTAGGTCAGGGGTGTGAGTGTATGATTTATCCGTCTTGATGAGACGAGTTCAATGGTGTTTGTCCCATGTCTGTAGGACATTCCTACAGTCTGGGGCGTGGTTTTTTGTGTATGTAGGTGGCGCTATTGAGTAGAGCGCCTCTTTTTTTTTAAATTATCGAATTTTTCGCCGCACCCGATGTGCTTACCAAATTTGGTGAGTTTTCATGCATGTTTAGGGGGTCAAATTTACTTTTGAAGTGGCGAGTGTGACTTCGAAACATAATAGGGTCTTCGCCAGGGACTGGCTCAGGCCCTAATTAAAGCTGCAAGCAGCATTGTTAGGGCCTGAGCCCCCGCGCGGCCTACGGCTGGTTGGGCACCGTCGGCCCGCAACCAACGGTGTAATCGGCAAATCCCTAGGCCTTGTAGTTTCGGAGATACGAGCCTCAGTGCGCTGCACAGTGTGAGTGCAGAGCTGAGAGCTGGCCCTTTAAGAGCCCCTCCCTTCTCTGCTCGCTCTCTGCCATCTTTGTCAGAGTGGAGAGCAGAGGAAAATTGTCTTTTACTGCGAAAAACAGTCTTAACTCTCCCTATGTTTGCCAATAGTAAAATTTAAGACCATCTTTTTCAGTTGTGACTCCAAGTGCTGAGCTGAGAGCTGCGTATTGATCCATCTGCCTGTCATCTTCTGTCCTACCTTTTGTCTAAGTTTGATGTGCTTCTTCTCGTGATGGTGTTGAATGTCATCATCAATCCCAGGGTGATGGAGAAGTGCTCCTCCATCCATGTTGGTATCAAAGTGGTGAGAGTTGAAGTTGAGGAGGTAGAAGCTCCAGTTGGACCCAAAGTGTGATTGCAGATCTGACAGCTGCATATTGACCCATGTGTTCATCACTGTCTGTGCTACCTGTTGGCTGTCAGTTTACTTTGATTCTTCAAGTTAAGTTGCTGAATATCATCAACCCCATGGATGTGGCAAAATACAGCATTGAAAACAGGAAATTTTACTGTATGGATTAGAAAGTTCAACATTCATTGTCAATGTTATTATCACTGTTATTCTGACAATAAAAGACAGACATCAGCTGTGGTGAACATGTGAATTTATTAACTGATTAACTTTTACAAAAAGGTAAATTAGAAACAGTCACTGCATGTATAACAAAATGTAAATTCTAAATCTGAAGTGAAATAAAAATGCATTTATAACATACAGTGAACCATTAAAATTTATCAAAGTAACATGAACAAGTTAAATTAAATTTCTCCCCGTGGGGGTTCAATGCACAATTTGAGTGAAAGAAACCCAACATTCCCACATGAGCAAGCACTTGGCGACGGTGGTGAGGAAAAACTCCCTTTTACAGGAAGAAACCTCAGGCAGAACCAGGCTCAAAGTGGGTGGCCACCTGCCTAGACCAGTTGGGGTTGAAAGGTAGGAGGAGAGAGATGGGGCTGGGGTGGAGAGGGGAGATAGACTTGGGGGGGAGGGGCGGGGGCAGTGGGAGAAGAGGAGACAGAGAGAGACAAAGAGGGAGGGGGCTGAGAGGAGACAACAGGGAAAAAATATACATACATAATACATTTATAAAGAGACCAACAGCAATAATATGACAGACAGTGACTCACAACAACTATAAATAACAAACAACTATAAATAACAACAACGTGCTGTGACCCATGATTGTCACGCAGCACGAGTGGAACCATGATTAGTCTAACTAAGCTATCAATTCATAGTCACTCTAGAAAACTGCATTAAGTGCAGTGCGTGACAGTGGAATAATTTAATAATAAATACATTAATAAATACCTTAAAAACTGGGCATGTCAAGACATGCACAGAATAAATAGGCAAAGTTAAAAGGTTAAAAAAGTTAAAATGGTTAAAAAAGTTAAAAAAGGCACAGAGAGGTGGAGTGGGACTTTCTATTCTAACAAATGCCAACAGTCATGCCAGGCTTCCTATCCAACAACAGGTCCGAGTTAACTTGTCCTACCAGCACACACAGAACCAATTAAGGGGACATGAGGCTAGTATTTGACCTGGGACAGCGCCATGTAGCTTTGAAACTCCTTAATGTCCTTAATGATCAGTCCCGACAAAGCCCTAACACGACAGAGCTACATACGCCTGCCCAGGTGCAAATACCTTCTTTAAACAAACAACAGCCTGGTCTACAGTCAACCCTTGCACTTTGTGGACTGTACAAGCCCACGCTAGCCTGAGGGGAAACTGCACCCGCACACAACCGCACTTCCTGGTCTTCTCCCTGTCTGGTTCAATAGCAGTAGTATGCCTGTATTCTACTGCTGCGTGTGGACACTCTGTCCTCCTCTGTCTGCCAATGTTGTCGTCACCGAACTTGAAATAAATTCTAAGAGGAAATGTGGGGTCGGGGCCAAATTCAATATCTGTGACAGTGCCATACGCTCCATTGACCAGACCGTCCTGGACGTCGACGTTACGACAGAGCATCACTGTTTTTGGCCAAACACAGTTTAGATTCCAAGCACGTGCCCTGCCCCTTACAAATAATTCCAGGTTCCAATTTGCCGGTTTTGCGGTTCGGCGTAAAGTCTGCATCATGGACCCTTCCATGCTAGTCCTAGGCAACACATTGATGGTCTGCACGAAATTAGCCGGAACGCATGTTACCGGCCCATGTACTCTGTTCTGCCCCCCTTTGGGCAATACCAACATTTTCATGAACGGAATATGCAGTGCAATCAAGTGATGCTCCAAGCTATTCAAACATCCCAGTTCCGGCGAAGTGGGATCAGGTGTCAGGTTATTGACCCAACACTCAGCTGGAATCTGCCCTTTGGAAATCTTACTGTGACACGTATAGCAGATCCAAAGATCCCCTCTACAAGCGGCCAACACACAAGGAATAAGGTGCTTCTCCTCAATCTGACAGGACAAACAAGAACACACATCCAAAAGGTTTGTAGGGAAAAGAAACTCCAGGGGACGGTTGGACTTGAACTACCACAGCAAGCAAGGCTGAAACGTGGCTGTTACTTTGAGAAACAATCACACCTGCATCAGAACAAATTTCTATAAAAGGAATGACCAGTCCAAAGACTCTATGGGCCTCAAGAAGCCAGTTCCACCATGTAGCTGGCTGGACCAACACTGTTTAGAGCCTTACCGGCTTTTTTAGTGCAGCCGTGTGCGCCGTGTCATTGTCCATTCTCTGCTGGACTGGCTTCTTAGTGAACCAGTTGTTCATGGCGAAACGAGGGGTTTGGAGATGGTTTGAACCTGCAAAAGGAAGGACAGGCACATGTTATATGGTAAATCTCTTCTTTCTGAGGGAATTCTCCCTCAAGTTGATGCGGACCTCACTAAACAGTAACAGCAGGCAGCACTGATTGATAACAAAGAGCACTACAGGGCCATTGCACCTGGGAGTGAAGGCAAATTAAGTGTTAAAGGGCTATGGTTACAGCACCAGGCAGCCTGTCACTGGTGTCTCTGATATAATAAATGCAGATGCTACATTACCATCCACCTACTGACCAAGGTTGCGGTTTTGTGTCCTTCTGTTCATCTGAGCAGGCGTGGCTCCCCTCTGGTGGTGGTTGCCCAGGTTGTGGTGGACCTCCTCATACAGCCTCTGCATCTCTCTGAGGTCAGCTGGCCAGGAGAATAAGATATAAGAACCATGAGTTATCATTCGTGACTGCAACAAAACATGATTGTGTAGGAAAAAAATCTTGTTTACCATGAAACAACTGATTATTTTTCAAAAAGACAAAAATAAGTGTTGGCTGTACTAAGATTTCCTTTGCTTTCTCTGAGAGGGGACCTACCTCCATTTTCAGCCTGGGGGTCACAGCTGCTGTAGTCCATTCCCTGCATGGCCTCAGAACCCCCTGATCCCTCAAGAGGAGTTCGCTGTTCTTGCTCCTGGATGTGCAACACAGAGGTTTCATTGTCACACAACAATCCTCAAATGATGGAATCAAAACAATTGAGCTTCTCGTTATCAGTGGTTCAGGCTGTCCAGTTAAAAAGTGCAATTATCTCTAGTTAACAGACAGATGCATGAGGTCAAACACTTTTCATCTAATGAACCGTTCTGCTCTTAAAATTCATGCAACATGGAGAAATATTACATCCTCTGTGCTGAACATTGTCCATAAGTGGACCAACAGAGAAGTTTGCTGCTGGGTCAAAGTAAAAACAACAAGTGAAGAAAGGATTAAAAACAGACTCTTCATTCTCGTGTTAGCTTCTTACCTCCATTTCCTTCTTTTTCCTCTTCCATCTTTCTTCCTCGTACTCCCTGGCCATGCGTGCGCTCTCTATAGCCACCCTTCTGACATATTCTTCTTCCTCCAGTCTCTGCATCTCCATCTCCTTTGCCTTCTGGAGGCGCTTCTCCTCAATCTGACAGGACAAACAAGAACACACATGCAAAAGGTTTGTAGGGAAAAGAAACTCCAGAGGACGGTTGGACATGAACTACCACAGCAAGCAAGGCTGAAACGTGGCTGTTACTTTGAGAAACAATCACACCTGCATCAGAACAAATTTCTATAAAAGGAATGACCAGTCCAAAGACTCTGTGGCCCTTACGAAGCCAGTTCCACCATGTAGCTGGCTGGACCAACACTGTTTAGAGCCTTACCTGCTTTTTGAGTGCAGCCGTGTGCGCCATGTCATTGTCCATTCTCTGCTGGACTGGCTTCTTAGTGAACCAGTTGTTCATGTCAATGTGAGGGGTTTGGAGATGGTTTGAACCTACAAAGAGAAGGACAGGCACATGTTACATGGTAAATCTCTTCTTTCTGAGGGAATTCACCCTCAAGCTGATGCGGACCTCACTAAACAGTAACAGCAGGTAGCACTGATTGATAACACAGAGCACTACAGGGCCATTTCACCTGGGAGTGAAGGCAAATTAAGTGTTAAAGTGCTATGGTTACAGCACCAGGCAGCCTGTCACTGGTGTCTCTGATATAATAAATGCAGATGCTACATTACCATCCACCCTCTGACCGGGGTTGCGGTTTTGTGTCCCTCTGTTCATCTGAGCAGGCGTGGCTCCCCTCTGGTGGTGGTTGTCCAGGTTGTGGTGGACCTCCTCATACAGCCTCTGCATCTCTCTGAGGTCAGCTGGCCAGGAGAATAAGAAATAAGAACCATGAGTTATCATTCGTGACGGCAACAAAACATGATTGTGTAGGAAAAAATCTTGTTTACCATGAAACAACTGATTATTTTTCAAAAAGACAAAAATAAGTGTTGGCTGTACTCAGATTTCCTTTGCTTTCTCTGAGAGGGGACCTACCTCCATTTTCAGCCTGGGGGTCACAGCTGCTGTAGTCCATTCCCAGGCTGTCCTCAGAACCCCCTGATCCCTCAGGAGCAGTTCGCTGCTCTTGCTCCTGGATGTGCAGCACAGAGGTTTCATTTATCACACAACAATCCTCAAATGATGGAATCAAAACAATTGAGCTTCAAGTGGACCAACAGAGAAGTTTACTGCTGGGTCAAAGTACAAACCACAAGTGAAGAAAGGATTAAAAACAGACTCTTCATTCTCTTGTTAGCTTCTTACCTCCGTTTCCTTCTGTTTTTTCTTCATTAGTTCATTCTGGAATTCCGTCACCATGCATTGCATCACATCCAAAAACATAATGTAATTTTCCCTTTCCTCTTCTTCTTCCTTCAGTCTCTTCCTCTCCTTCTTCTGCCTTCTTCTTTGATCATTCTTCTCTTGCATCTGACAAGACAAACAAAAACACACATGCAAATGGTTTGTAGGGAAACGAATCTCCAGGGGACGGTTGGACATGAACTACGACAGCCAGCAAGACTGAAGCATGGCTGTTACTTTGAAAAACAATCAAATCTACATCAGAACAAATTTACATATCAGGAACGTTAAGACTGACCAGTCCAAAGTCTCTGTGGGCCTCAAGAAGCCAGTTCCATCACACAGCTGGCTGGACCAACACTGTTTCGAGCCTTACCTGCTTTCTGGGTTCAGACCTGTACTCCATTTTATCATCTTCCTGCTTCCTGACGAGCGTCATAGGGGCTATTTTACGCCCAGCAAACCAAGGGGCTTTAAGATGGTGTGAACCTGAAAAAAGAATAAAATAGGGAAAATCTGAATGGTGACCACATAACAAATAAAACAAGATTTAAAATATTCATAATTTTGCAAAGTTCTTGTTGCTGTGTTTCTAAGGCCATGCAAATATTTGGGATGTACTAATCAGGTTTTTGTTTTGTTTCTTCAGTGGAGCTCCACATCTACCTCGACCCCATGGGTCATAGATGCCCTGGTCAGGTTCACGCTCTTCCGGTTTCTTCCTCTTCCTCTCCTGTTCCTTCTGGAGTTGCTTCTCCTCAATCTGACAAGACAAAAAATAACACACATCCAAAAGGTTTGTAAGGAAGAGAATCTCCAGGGGACGGTTGGGCATGAACTACGACGGCAAGCAAGGCTGAAACGTGGCTATTACTTTGATAAACAATCAAACCTGCATCAGAACAAATTTCTATCAGAGGAACGTTCGGACCGACCAGTCCAAAGTCTCTGTGGGCCTCAAGAAGCCAGTTCCACCATGTAGCTGGCTGGACCAACACTGTTTAGAGCCTTACCTGCTTTTTGAGTGCAGCCCCGTACTCCATTTCATTATTCATTCTCTGCTGGTCATGCTCCTTGGGGAACACATTCCCCCTGGCAAAGCGAGGGGTCTGGAGTTGCTTCTCCTCAATCTGACAATCAAGTGTAGCTCCAAGCTATTCAAACATCCCAGTTCCGGCGGAATGGGATCAGGTGTCAGGTTATTGACCCAACACTCAGCTGGAATCTGCCCTTTGGAAATCTTACTGTGACACGTATAGCGGTTCCAAAGTTCCCCTCTACAAGCGGCC
Source organism: Aulostomus chinensis (assembly GCF_037954235.1). Lineage (NCBI taxonomy): Eukaryota > Metazoa > Chordata > Actinopteri > Syngnathiformes > Aulostomidae > Aulostomus > Aulostomus chinensis. The sequence continues at coordinate 797,917 of NC_141321.1, forward strand.
AACACACAAGGAATAACACAATCACTACAACACCTATGCAAATACGTGTCACTTATGCACCGGTTAGCAACGGCAACTCTTGCAGAATTTCCAGCATACATTTCATAACTACAACCAAGCACCTGAGTTCTGAACAACAACCGATGAACTCAGGGCCATCCCTAACCTTTTCCAAAAACCGATCCATAACAAAATTGAAATCATGAGACTTTTGTAATATTTGTTGTCTTGACAAGGCGCTCTGTCTGTATTTTTGCCTACTTGCTAATTTAATCCATGATCTTATTTTATCAGCATGCATGACATTCTGTCTGTATTTTTTTGGTTAAGCGTGGAGGGAAATCCATCACTAACACCTTGAAGGGCAAAATGAAAGAAATGTCACGTTTGACTATAAATAATGACATAACTAACAAGTGTGACTGTGTAGGAGGAAAGACATAATAGTGTATGACAAACAAACTCACCGTTGGCCAGAGGCTGCTGACTGTTGTCAGGAGAGCACGGAAGTCCAACGCCGCCTCACCAACAGTCCTGCTGGCTGTGAGGTTGTTGCTGGGGGCACCCATGCACACCAAGTCCGGGGTCCAGGGGAGGGCAGCATGCATGACCTCGGTCCGGAGGTCAGTGGCGGCTTCACCTGGAACAGATAAGAAGCCAAAAGACAGAGAACCCTGCGGCATACTCACAAAGCCGTCGACGATGGAGCGCAGGTGGGAGTCTCCCAGGACGAACACCATCTGTGACAGAAGCACATGTTTAGAACAGACAGCAAGCATGACATGCATGCAATGATGTAGAATGAGGAAGATTGGTACCTTCTGGCCGGGGGTCTGTGCAGGAGTGACTAACTTCACGGAATGGTTGGTGTAGAGTGAAGTTTGCCATCTCCGCACGTGATGGCAGTGTCCGGTACCGCGCCCTGTTAGGATGGAGATGTAAAAGATTGTGAGGCCATGGCTGACATGTTTTTTTGTGGCAAGTGTTTAAGTGGGAGCGGCAAGGTATTTAAAGAATAGGTAATGCATACGAGCAACAAACTCGGGGACAGGTGGCCCAGGGGTCCAAGGCTGCCTCGCGGCCATCCTCCGCTTGGTTGCCTGGGCACGCCGGTGGGCCTTCGAACGGGGCATCTGTAAAAGAGAATGTATATTGATTGATCGTTCACAATGAAAGCATGAGACTATATTATACTATTTGTACTCACAAACGGGAGAGATGTTCACTTCTTAAGTGAGGTAATTAAAAAGAAGTGCAACTTACCTTGGCAGTAGGAGATGGGCAATGTGTAAAAGTAGTGTGTGTGTGTGTATGCGACTGTTTGTCCACTGATTGTCTGCTTTTGGTGGCATGTATTGATGTGAAAACATTGTAGACATTTTAGGAGAGACATTAACTTTGCCTGACACCCATGGTTGTATTTGTGAACATTTTATTCTGTTTGTGAAAAAGCTAAAGGGGAGATTTCACTGTTTTTGCTTTGTACCTAAACCTCATTCAACCAGGTCCAGATCAAAAACCACAGCACCTAGGCTTCTCAAATCTGGACTGGATTAACCTACAGACCCTGAAGTTTCATAAAAACATAGTCTCGGATTTGTGAAACCTTCACTCTATTTGTGAAAATGCAATAAATGTGCTTTTCACAGTTTTTTTCAGCATACAGACCAATTTGGACCAGGTCCAAATCAAAAACTACTATGCCTAGACTTCTCAAATCTGCACTAGATCATTCTACAGACCCTGGAGATTCATTCAGACACAGTCTCTGATTTGTGAAACCTTCTCTGTATTTGTGAAAATGAAATAAATGTGCTTTTCATAGTTTTTTCAGCATATAGACCACTTTGGGCCAGGTCCAGATCAAAAACCACTATGCCTAGACCTCTCAAATCTGGACTGGATTAACCCACAGACCCTGGAGATTCATTCAGACACAGTCTCTGATTTGTGAAACCTTCTCTCTATTTGTGAAAATGAAATAAAGGTGCTTTTCACAGTTTTTTCAGTATAGACCACTTTGGACTGGATTAATCCACAGACCCTGAAGATTCACAACAAAAACAGTCTTTCATATGTGAAAAAATTGTTGTATTCATGAAAATGCAAGAAGGGATCAGGTTGGACGACCTGTTCTACCTCAGGAGCCACAGCCACCACAAGAATAGCATATAGAAAATATGTTTAGCTTTGAATTTGGGATGTTTAACAGTTTATGTTTGCTCATGTTACAGTCCTCCGGAGAATTTATTGCAGAAAGAGTTACAATTTTTATCTATGTTAACAATGTGCTAAATAGTTTGGAGAATAAATCTTTGTTTGACAGTCAATATAGACCCATGTTTCTTTTGTTTCCCTCATTTTTTTCTTTGATTATTAGACAACATGATGAGACTACACAAAGAAGTTGTTCAAAAAGCACAGTCTGTCAAAAATTCTGCAATTTGTTTTTTTTTTGTTTTTTTCTTTTAGTTTTTATATTCTCAACTGTTTTTGTAAGGTTGTGGCTTTCTGTTGACCATTATGTAGGCCTATGACTAACCATGAACAAAATAGTCATAATGAAAATGTGTCTTTTCATACAGTGACTGTTGCTATTTGTTTTTTCATAGCACATATTCCGGTTATAAACTGCTGAAAATGTGGCTCTATTTTTCTTTTTTTCACGTAAGTGGTTATAGTTGACCACTAATTACAAAGGTAGTCTTAACAGCGGAGTCCTACAATCCAGTCAGGTAAGTTTGATGTAGCCTGAAGTTTTCCTACAACTTCAAAATGACTTATAACAACCAGAAATGTGCTCATCGACGATATTTTATTAAACATGGGATAACTAATTAAATGTGTTTGGTAGGCTATGCACAAATTCCCTAATTTTGCTATGATAATCAGTAATGTGCAATGAGGTCCACGGCTAGGTAGGCTAGGTAGAGATTCATTCAGACACAGTCCTGATTTGTGAAACCTTCTATTTGTGAAAATGCAATAAATGTGCTTTTCTGTGTTGTATCAGCAGATACACCACTTTGGACAAGCGTCCAAAGTGGTGTATCTGCTGTATTTTCACAAATAGAAGGTTTCACAAATCAGGACTGTGTCTGAATGAATCTCCAGGGTCTGTAGGTTAATCCAGTCCAGATTTGAGATGTCTAGGCATAGTGGTTTTTGATCTGGACCTGGTCCAAAGTGGTCTGTATGCTGAAAAAAACTGCGAAAAGCACCTTTATTGCATTTTCACCAATTGAGTGAAGGTTTCACAAATCCGAGACTATGTTTTTATGAAACTTCAGGGTCTGTAGGATAATCCTGTCCAGATTTGAGAAGTCTAGGCATAGTAGTTTTTGATCTGGACCTGGTCCAAAGTGGTCTGTATGCTGAAAAAAACTGCGAGAAGCACCTTTATTGCATTTTCACAAATAAAATACATGTTTCACAAATCAGAGACTATGTTTTTATGAAACTTCAGGGTCTGTAGTTTAATCCAGTCCAGATTTGAGAAGCCTAGGTGCTGTGTTTTTGATCTGGACCTGATCTAATGAGGTTTAGGTATAAAACAAAACGGTGAAATCTCCCCTTTAGCTTTTTCACAAACAGAATAAAATGTTCACAAATACAACCGTGGGTGTCAGGCAAAGTTAATGTCTCTCTTAAAATGTCTACAATGTTTTCACATCAATACATGCCACCAAAAGCAGACAATCAGTGGACAAACAGTCGCACTACACATGAAGTCAAATTCCCCTTAACTTTCCCCTTAAGTGCCAAATCGGAAGCTGCTGAATCGGAAGCTAACTTCAGCGTTGTCAACGGGACTAGGTAAAAGTTCCTGGCGGTGAGGCGAAATGGCGTTGATTTCGTGCAGCGACGCGAAATGGCGGAGGCGAGGGGCCTAGTGGCGGCAAGGCGAAATGGCGGAGACAGCGGCCTTGTCTCGGCAACGCGAAATGGCAGCCATAGCGGCCTAGTCGCGGTGAGGCGAAATGGCGGACTCGAAGAGGAAGGGGCTTTGTGGTGGTGAGTTGAAACAGCAGATGTCAGAAGCTAGCGAGTATTTGAAACATGGCGGTAAGTAACAAGAAATCATACAACAGAGACAGCAGCACTCACCTCCGGTTGGACGAGCAGGAGAAAATGGTGACACAGCAGTCCGCATTTATCAGCTCATATGAAGAGATGTCATGGAGTACAGAGTGGCTCAGCAAGGGATTGGCAGAGAGTTGGCATGAGGACACGTCATGAAGTGCATTGTAGCACAGCAACTGATTGGTAGAGAGCTGTCAGATCTGACCATAGAGAGAGAGCTGTCTACACAGAATGTAGGAGGGATGTGTGCAGAGGAAAAATGTAGTATTATTACATTGGCAGAAAATGAAACGTGCAAAGGTGAAACGTCCTTGATTGTTGTTATTAGAGAGATATTTTGCATTACCAAGATTTTTGGATTAGAATGACACTTTGTACCCTTTATCCCCCCCCCCCCACACACACACACACAAAAACACAATCCATAGCAAGTGTTTATCAGTCAAAGGGATTGAAACATGTAGTCTTATGAGCTCAACTGAATTTTTTTTTCTTTTTGTAGGAGATGTATATGGCAAACTGTGGCTTCAGAGTGAGAGTTGTTCAAAGTGCCTCCCGTCTGGCGCTGTGTGTCATGAGTGGCTGAGTGGAGAGGAGATGATGATGTGTAGTTAGTTAGAGAAATGGTCTGAAGTCATCAAGACATGCCTTGATAGAAATAGATGTGTAATACCCTCATGTAGTAGGAGAAAATGTGAGTGATAGATGGATGTATTTCCGAAGCAGTGTGATGTGTATTTGTGCCTTGTGTACGTTGTGTTTGAGAGCATGTAGTTTATGAAGAGGTAGCCTCTCCCTATCCTGGTTGGGACTCGGCGAGAGCAGTCGCACTCCTCTTCTCTCCTCCTCTTCTTTTCTGTCTGACTATCATTCTTTGTCTCAACTCCTATCCAACGCAGGTGTGAGCTCTCTACCTAAAAACTAATCATGGAATTGATCAGCTGGTCTCTCACCATATTTTCGACAAGGAAATCAGGACCGGAGGAACCTGCCTGTCCGCATGGAACCGACCCTGCGGGCTACGTTCTCGATTCCTGGGGGAGATGGCGTACCGCGTGCTTGACGCCTCTCTCCGTGGAGGACATCGAGGATCTCTACTTATTTGGGTTCATGGTTGTGGGGCTTCTCCTCCTCGGACTTGGAGGTGCCCTCACATACCGCAAAATTGGCAAGACGACGGCTGCCACCGGATCTGGACCTCCATAACTGACCGTCATTTACAACGCAATTATTGAGGCTGGCAAAGCGGGGCAACAACAGACTCTTGAACTGAAACAACAGACTCTTGAACTGAAACGCAGGATGGAAACCATCTCGGAGCAGTTGGCCGCTTTGCGAAGGGGAGAGTGATGTTGAAGACCAGAAAATTTTTAACTTACAATTTGGATTGGACTGAAGGAGAAGACGGATTGGAATGTGTGCTCCTCTGCCCTAACCCAAACACAGCTTCCTTATCGGCTACTGAAGGTCATCTGCCCACTGTTTATCCTCCAGGAGAACTCCTTCTGCCTTGGTGACGCAAATGGCACGTACTATCCCCCCCTCCCCTGGGTGTTCCTGACCCCCGCCTCTGCCCTCTCCACCTCCCTTGGGGTGGCAGCGCCTTTTGGCTGCAGCCTGCCCCGCCCGGGCTTGGCTGGCGCGGCTCTTGCTGCGACGCCTCACTCTCACTTGCCTCCATTGGGTCAACGGACTGCTCAAGTTTAGCGTACATACACAACAAATGTATATGTGCTGTTGTTAAGTTTCTGAAGTGTACCATTATTACTTTCAATCTGTAATAATTGTGACGGCTTGTGATAGTTGTATCAGGCTTTGAGTTGTGGTCTTAATTGCCCCTCGGGGATAAATAAAGTTATCTGAAATCTGAAATCTATCACAGGTGACAGCTGTCGCTGTTGCTGCACCTCTCTACTGCAGAGTAGAGGTTTCCATGACAACAGTAGGGTTAGGGTTAACCCCTGGGCTAAGTGTGCTGCACAGTGTGAGTGCAGAGCTGAGAGCCGGCCCTTTAAGAGCCCCTCACTTCTCTGCTCGCTCTCTGCCACTTGTGTCAGAGTGGAGAGCAGAGGAGGATTTTGGCAGTTTTACTGTGAAACACAGTAATAACTTAGTGTATGTTGGTGAAAAGTGGAATGTAAGGGCATATTTTCATAGGTTTTTTTGTCAGGAATTCAATGGTGTGTTTTTTGAAGGTGTGGGTGTTGTAGTTTTCAAGCTAGAAGCATTTGTTTGAGAGTATGTACCATGAGGGCTGAGACGCTCCCCTTTTGGTTTCCATGACAACCGTAAACAAATCTCTGACATCTGTGCTAGAGTGGAGAGCAGAGGAAAATTAGACATTTTTAGTGTGTGAAAGTCAGATAACTGCATATGTTGCTTCAAAGTGCAATGTAATACCATATTTTCGTAGGGATTTTTCTGAGGAATCCAGTGGTGTGTTTTGTGAAGCTGTGTGAGCTGTAGTGTAGACGTGAGAAGTGTTTGTTTGAGAGTATGTACCATGAGAGGACTTGGCATCCCATAGACTTCCATTGTAACGTAAAAAGTGTCTCCCCAAATTTGACGGCTTATAAAACGGAAACCGAGCAAGTCATATAAAAACCTTACTCAACTTTTAATCAGCACAGTTGGGAGAGTAATGTGTGAAAGTTTGGAAGCGGTACCATTAACGGCTTAGGAGGAGATAGATTTTGTTCGGGGAGTAAAAAAAGTCCTGATTTTGACAGTTTTGTCCAATTTGTGGACATTCTGTTGTAGATAGGTGAGGGGTCAGAGTGTATGAATTGTTCGTCTTGATGAGACGAGTCCAACGATGTTGGTCCCATGTTTGTGGGACTTTCGTGTGAGGAGTTATAGCTCTCTAAATTATAAAAAATTATCTTTTTTTTGTGTGGCTCCCTAGGTGGCGCTATAGACTTTTGTGGTGTTTTTTTTTTAGGGCCTGAGCCAGTCCCTGGCGAAGACCCTATTATGTTTCGAAGTCACACTCGCCACTTCAAAAGTAAATTTGACCCCCTAAACATGCATGAAAACTCACCAAATTTGGTAAGCACATCGGGTGCGGCGAAAAATTCGATAATTAAAAAAAAAAGAGGCGCTCTACTCAATAGCGCCACCTACATACACAAAAAACCACGCCACAGACTGTAGGAATGTCCTACAGACATGGGACAAACACCATTGAACTCGTCTCATCAAGACGGATAAATCATACACTCACACCCCTGACCTAACTGTAACAGGATGTCCACAATTTGGACACGAATGTCTAATTTTGGACAATTTTGCGGCCCGAACAAAATCTATCTCCTCCTAAACCGTAAATGCCAGGGCTTCCAAACTTTCACACATTACTCTCCCAACTGTGCTGATTAAAAGTTGTTCAAGGTTAATATACTACGCGCTCGGTTTGGATTTTATGAGCCGTCAAAGTGGGGGAGACACTTTTCGCCTTACAATGGAAGTCTATGGGGAGAGCGTGTCCTCTCAGGGTACATACTCTCAAACAAATGCTTCTCACATCTACACCATACATTCCACAGCTTTTAAAAACACACCACTGTATTCCTGACAAAAATCCCTACAAAAATATGGTATTTTGTGTGACTATTGACCAACGTATGCCGACTTATTCAGCTTTTACACACTACATTTCTCTGAATCCTCCACTCTCTCCACTCCAGCACAGATCAGACACAGTGCAGCGGGGGAGGGGTTCTTAAAGGGCCAGCTAGCAGCTCTGCTCTCAGCTCTGCTCTCAGCTCTGACAGAGATGGCAGAGAGCGAGCAGAGAAGGGAGGGGCTCTTAAAGGGCCAGCTCTCAGCTCTGCTCTCACACTGTGCAGCGCACTGAGGCTCGTATCTCCTAAACTACAAGGCCTAGGGATTTGCCGATTACACCGTTGGATTCGGGCCGGCGATCCGGCCGCGGTTAGGCGGGGGCTCAGGCCCTAACAACGCTGCTTGCAGCTTTAATTTTTTTTTTGATTAGTGAATGTTTAGGCAGGCTGGACAATTGTGCCGAATTTCAGCGAATTTCATGCATGTTCAGGGGGTGAAATTAGATTATGCGCGTTATGCGCATTGTGCGCATATTGCGCACGCTCATTGACAAGAACAGTATAGTACCAGGTTTTGAATGGGTGTGTATGTGAAAACTGGCTCCGGGCCCAGTTGCCTCATGGGTTTTGGGGGGGGGGGGGGGGGGGGGGCTGGGACACTGTTTAGTGTGTGTTTTTAGTGTTTTTAGTGCTGCTAATGTGTTGCTCTGCCGAGCAAACATAATAGGGTCTTCGCCTGGTCTTTGCCTGAAGTACCTTCAGGCTCAGGCCCTAAAAAAGAAAGAAACAAACTTAACAATTTCAGATATAATTTTTGCCATCATTGGTTTCATTGGGAGACCTCACCCCCCTCTCCCCCCCGGACCCTCCTATGTGGTTTTTAGAGGCCTGCGATGCTCCTAAGTGTGTGTTTTTACTGTTTTTAGTGCTGACTTTGTGTTTCTCTGCCTTCGAAACACAATAGGGTCTTCGCCTGAAGTACCTTCTGGCTCAGGCCCTAATAATAATAATAATTAAAGCTGCAAGCAGCGTTGTTAGGGCCTGAGCCCCCGCCTAACCGCGGCCGGATCGCCGGCCCGAATCCAACGGTGTAATCGGCAAATCCCTAGGCCTTGTAGTTTAGGAGATACGAGCCTCAGTGCGCTGCACAGTGTGACTGCAGAGCTGAGAGCCGGCCCTTTAAGAGCCCCTCCCTTCTCTGCTCGCTCTCTGCCATCTGTGTCAGAGTGGAGAGCAGAGGATGATTTGGCAGTTTTACTGACAAATACAGTCATAACTCAGCATATGTTGGTCAAAAGTTGAATGTAAAGACATCAGTGCGTAGGGTTTTTTGTCAGGAATTCAATGGTGTGTTTTCTGAAGGTGTGAGTGTTTTAGTTTAGAAGCTACAAGTGTTTGTTTGAGAGTATGTACATGAGGGCAGAGAAGCTCCAATTCTGGTTTCCATGACTACAGTAAACAAATCTCTGCCATCTGTGCTAGAGTGGAGAGCAGCTGAGAAATGCACATTTTTAGTGTGTGAAAGTCAAATAACTCTGCATTTGTTGCTTCAAACTGCAATATAATACCATATTTGTGTAGGGATTTTTCTGAGGAATCCATTGGTGTGTTTTGTTAAGCTGTGTGACTTTCAGTGTGGACGTGAGTAGCGTTTGTTCGAGAGTTTGTACCATAATAGGACACGGCCTCCCCATTGGCTTCCATTATAACGTAAAACGTGTCTCCCTGACTTTGACGGCTTATAAAATCCAAACCGAGCGCGTAGTATATAATTCTTACGCAACTTTTAATCAGCACAGTTGGGAGAGTAATGTGTGAAAGTTTCGAAGCGATGCCATTTACGGTTTAGGAGGAGATAGATTTTGTTCGGGGAGTAAAAAAAGTTGGTTTTTGGACAGTTGTGTCCAATTTGTGGACATTCTGTTGTAGATAGGTCAGAGGTCAGAGTGTATGAATTTTTTGTCTTGATGAGACGAGTGCAACGGTGTTGGTCCCGTGTGTGTGGGACATTCGTGCAAGAAGTTATAGCAGTCCAATTTTTTAGAATTGGTTTTTTGCCTCCCTAGGTGGCGCTATAGAGTTATTGCAATTTTTTTTTTTTAAATATCGAATTTTTCGCCAGAACCGACGTGCGTACCAAATTTCAGCGAATTTCATGCATGTTCAGGGGGTCATATTAAGCGTCAAAGTGGCGGGAGAAGAAAGAAAGAATAATTAAAGCTGCAAGCAGCGTTGTTAGGGCCTGAGCCCCCGCCTAACCGCGGCCGGATCGCCGGCCCGAATCCAACGGTGTAATCGGCAAATCCCTAGGCCTTGTAGTTTAGGAGATACGAGCCTCAGTTCGCTGCACAGTGCGAGTGCAGAGTTGAGAGCCGGCCCTTTAAGAGCCCCTCCCTTCTCTGCTCGCTCTCTGCCATCTCTGTCAGAATGGAGAGCAGAGGAGGATTTGGCAGTTTAACTGTGAAACACAGTCATAACTCAGCATATGTTGGTCAAAAGTGCAATGTAAAGACATCAGTGCGTAGAGTTTTTTCTCAGGAATTCAATGGTGTGCTTTCTGAAGGTGTGAGTCTTTTAGTTTAGAAGCTACAAGTGTTTGTTTGAGAGTATGTACATGAGGGCAGAGAAGCTCCAATTGTGGTTTCCATGACTACAGTAAACAAATCTCTGCCATCTGTGCTAGAGTGGAGAGCAGCTGAAAAATGCACATTTTCAGTGTGTGAAAGTCAAATAACTCTGCATATGTTGCTTCAAAGTGCAATGTAATCCCATATTTTTGTAGGGATTTTTCTGAGGAATCCAGTGGTGTGTTTTGTGAAGCTGTGAGAGTTTCAGTGTAGACGTGACAAGCGTTTGTTCGAGAGTATGTACCATGAGAGGACACGGCCTCCCCATTGACTTCCATTAAAACGTAAAACGTGTCTCCCCGACTTTGACGGCTTATAAAATCCAAACCGAGCAACTTATATAAATTTTTTTCTCAACTTTTAATCAGCACAGTTGGGAGAGTAATGTGTGAAAGTTTGGAAGCGATGCCATTTACGGTTTAGGAGGAGATAGATTTTGTTCGGGGAGGAGCAAAAGTCCTCATTTTGACAGTTTTGTCCAATTTGTGGACATTCTGTTGCAGATAGGTGAGAGGTCAGAGCATATGAAATTTTCGCCTTAATGAGACGAGTCCAACGGTCTTGGTCCCATGTCTGTGGGACATTCGTGCAAGCAGTTATAACGATTCTATTTTTTTTTTACTTTTGTAGTTCTGTAGGTGGCGCTATTGAGTTTTTCCAGATTTTTTTTTTTAAATATCGAATTTTTCGCCGGACCAGACGTGCGTGCCAAATTTCAGCGAATTTCATGCATGTTCAGGGGGTCAAATTAAGCGTTTAAGATGTCGCGGAAGAAAGAAAGAATAATAATAATAATAATAATAATAATAATAAAACGCAGCAATTTCAGATATAATTTTTGCCACCATTGGTTTCAATGGGGGACCTCACCCCCCTGTCCCCCCCCGGACCCCCCTGTGATGTTTTTAGAGGCCTGTGATGCTCCTAAGTGTGTGTTTTTACTGCTTTTAGCGCTGACTTCGTGTCTCTCTGACTTCGAAACATAATAGGGTCTTCGCCCAGAAGTACCTTCTGGCTCAGGCCCTAATTAAAGCTGCAAGCAGCGTTGTTAGGGCCTGAGCCCCCGCCTAACCGCGGCCGGATCGCCGGCCCGAATCCAACGGTGTAATCGGCAAATCCCTAGGCCTTGTAGTTTAGGAGATACGAGCCTCAGTGCGCTGCACAGTGTGACTGCAGAGCTGAGAGCCCCTTTAAGAGCCCCTCCCTTCTCTGCTCGCTCTCTGCCATCTGTGTCAGAGTGGAGAGCAGAGGAGGATTTGGCAGTTTTACTGTGAAAACCAGTCATAACTCAGCATATGTGGGTCAAAAGTGGAATGTAAAGACATCAGTGCGTAGAGTTTTTTGTCAGGAATTCAATGGTGTGCTTTTTGAAGGTGTGAGTGTTTTAGTTTAGAAGCTACAAGTGTTTGTTTGAGAGTATGTACATGAGGGCAGAGAAGCTCCAATTGTGGTTTCCATGACTACAGTAAACAAATCTCTGCCATCTGTGCTAGAGTGGAGAGCAGCTAAAAAATGCACATTTTTAGTGTGTGAAAAGCAAATAACTCTGCATTTGTTGCTTGGAAGTGGAATATAATTCCATATTTTTGTAGAGATTTTTCTGAGGAATCCATTGTGTGTTTTGTGAAGGTGTGTGAGTTTCAGTGTAGATGTGAGAAGCGTTTGTTTGAAAGTATGTACCATGAGAGGACACGGCCTCCCCATTGACTTCCATTGTAACGTAAAACGTGTCTCCCCGACTTTGACGGCTTATAAAATCCAAACCGAGCGCGTAGTATATTATTCTTACTGAACTTTTAATCAGCACAGTTGGGAGAGTAATGTGTGAAAGTCTGGAAGCGATGCCATTTACGGTTTAGGAGGAGATAGATTTTGTTCGGGGAGGAGCAAAAGTCCTCATTTTGACAGTTTTGTCCAATTTGTGGACATTGTGTTGTAGATAGGTGAGAGGTCAGAGCGTATGAATTTTTCGTCTTGATGAGACGAGTGCAACGGTGATGGTCCCGTGTGTGTGGGACATTCGTGCAAGCAGTTATAGGTCTCCAAAGTTTTTGCGAGTTTTTTGGCTCCCTAGGTGGCGCTATTGAGTTTTTGCGAAATTTTTTTTTTAAATATAAAATTTTTCGCCAGACCGGACGTGTGTGCAAAAATTCAGCGAATTTCATGCATGTTCAGGGGGTCAAATTAAGCGTTAAAGTGGCGGCGGAAGAAAGAAAGAATAATAATAATTAAAGCTGCAAGCAGCGTTGTTAGGGCCTGAGCCCCCGCCTAACCGCGGCCGGATCGCCGGCCCGAATCCAACGGTGTAATCGGCAAATCCCTAGGCCTTGTAGTTTAGGAGATACGAGCCTCAGTTCGCTGCACAGTGCGAGTGCAGAGCTGAGAGCCGGCCCTTTAAGAGCCCCTCCCTTCTCTGCTCGCTCTCTGCCATCTGTGTCAGAGTGGAGAGCAGAGGAGGATTTGGCAGTTTTACTGTGAAAACCAGTCATAACTCAGCATATGTGGGTCAAAAGTGTAATGTAAAGACATCAGTGCGTAGAGTTTTTTGTCAGGAATTCAATGGTGTGCTTTTTGAAGGTGTGAGTGTTTTAGTTTAGAAGCTACAAGTGTTTGTTTGAGAGTATGTACATGAGGGCAGAGAAGCTCCAATTGTGGTTTCCATGACTACAGTAAACAAATCTCTGCCATCTGTGCCTGAGTGGAGAGCAGCTAAAAAATGCACATTTTTAGTGTGTGAAAAGCAAATATCTCTGCATTTGTTGCTTGGAAGTGGAATATAATTCCATATTTTTGTAGGGATTTTTCTGAGGAATCCATTGTGTGTTTTGTGAAGCTGTGTGAGTTTCAGTGTAGACGTGACAAGTGTTTGTTCGAGAATATGTACCATGAGAGGACACGGCCACCCCATTGACTTCCATTGTAAGCGTGAAATGTGTCTCCCCGACTTTGACGGCTTATAAAATCCAAACCGAGCGCGTAGTATATTATTCTTACTGAACTTTTAATCAGCACAGTTGGGAGAGTAATGTGTGAAAGTTTGGAAGCGATGCCATTTACGGTTTAGGAGGAGATAGATTTTGTTCGGGGAGGAGCAAAAGTCCTCATTTTGACAGTTTTGTCCAATTTGTGGACATTCTGTTGTAGATAGGTGAGAGGTCAGAGCGTATGAATTTTTCGTCTTGATGAGACGAGTGCAACGGTGATGGTCCCGTGTGTGTGGGACATTCGTGCAAGCAGTTATAGCTCTCCAAAGTTTTTGCGAGTTTTTTGGCTCCCTAGGTGGCGCTATTGAGTTTTTGCGAATTTTTTTTTTAAAATATAAAATTTTTCGCCGGACCGGACGTTTGTGCAAAATTTCAGCAAATTCCGTGCATGTTCAGGGGGTCAAATTAAGCGTTAAAGAGGCGGCGGAAGAAAGAAAGAATAATTAAAGCTGCAAGCAGCGTTGTTAGGGCCTGAGCCCCCGCGCGGCCTATGGCCGCGTCCTTGACACCGGCCTGAATCCAACGGTGTAATCGGCAAATCCCTAGGCCTTGTAGTTTAGAAGATACGAGCCTCAGTGCGCTGCACAGTGTGACTGCAGAGCTGAGAGCCGGCCCTTTAAGAGCCCCTCCCTTCTCTGCTCCCTCTCTGCCATCTCTGTCAGAGCTGAGAGCAGAGCTGAGAGCAGAGCTGCCAGCTGGCCCTTTAAGAACCCCTCCCCCGCTGCACTGTGTCTGATCTGTGCTGGAGTGGAGAGAGTGGAGGATTCAGAGAAATGTAGTGTGGAAAAGCTGAATAACTCGGCATACGTTGGTCAAAAGTCACACAAAATACCATATTTTTGTAGGGATTTTTGTCAGGAATACAGTGGTGTGTTTTTAAAAGCTGTGGAATGTATGGTGTAGATGTGAGAAGCATTTGTTTGAGAGTATGTACCCTGAGAGGACACGCTCTCCCCATAGACTTCCATTGTAAGGCGAAAAGTGTCTCCCCCACTTTGACGGCTCATAAAATCCAAACCGAGCGCGTAGTATATTAACCTTGAACAACTTTTAATCAGCACAGTTGGGAGAGTAATGTGTGAAAGTTTGGAAGCCCTGGCATTTACGGTTTAGGAGGAGATAGATTTTGTTCGGGGCGCAAAATTGTCCAAAATTAGACATTCGTGTCCAAATTGTGGACATCCTGTTACAGTTAGGTCAGGGGTGTGAGTGTATGATTTATCCGTCTTGATGAGACGAGTTCAGTGGTGTTTGTCCCATGTCTGTAGGACATTCCTACAGTCTGTGGCGTGGTTTTTTGTGTATGTAGGTGGCGCTATTGAGTAGAGCGCCTCTTTTTTTTTTAAATATCGAATTTTTCGCCGCACCCGATGTGCTTACCAAATTTGGTGAGTTTTCATGCATGTTTAGGGGGTCAAATTCACTTTTGAAGTGGCGAGTGTGACTTCGAAACATAATAGGGTCTTCGCCAGGGACTGGCTCAGGCCCTAATTAAAGCTGCAAGCAGCGTTGTTAGGGCCTGAGCCCCTGCCTAACCGCGGCCGGATCGCCGGCCCGAATCCAACGGTGTAATCGGCAAATCCCTAGGCCTTGTAGTTTAGGAGATACGAGCCTCAGTGCACTGCACAGTGCGAGTGCAGAGTTGAGAGCCGGCCCTTTAAGAGCCCCTCCCTTCTCTGCTCGCTCTCTGCCATCTGTGTCAGAGCTGAGAGCAGAGGAGGATTTGGCAGTTTAACTGACAAACACAGTCATAACTCTGCATATGTTGGTCAAAAGTGGAATGTAAAGACATCAGTGCGTAGAGTTTTTTCTCAGGAATTCAATGGTGTGTTTTCTGAAGGTGTGAGTGTTTTAGTGTAGAAGTTACAAGTGTTTGTTTGAGAGTATGTACATGAGGGCAGAGACCCTCCAATTGTGGTTTCCATGACTACAGTAAACAAATCTCTGCCATCTGTGCCTGAGTGGAGAGCAGCTGAAAAATTTACATTTTTAGTGTGTGAAAAGAAAATAACTCTGCATTTGTTTCTTGGAAGTGGAATATAATTCCATATTTTTGTAGAGATTTTTCTGAGGAATCCAGTGGTGTGTTTTGTGAAGCTGTGAGAGTTTCAGTGTAGACGTGCCAAGCGTTTGTTCGAGAGTATGTACAATGAGAGGACACGGCCACCCCATTGACTTCCATTGTAATGTGAATTTTTGTGGCAACTTTGACGGCTTATAAAACGGAAACCGAGCGATTCATATAAAATTCTTACTGAACTTTTAATCAGCACAGTCGGGAGAGTAATGTGTGAAAGTTTGGAAGCGATGCCATTTACGGTTTAGGAGGAGATAGATTTTGTTCGGAGGGTGCGATGGTGAAAAATTTGACGTTTGTGTCCAAATTGTGGACATCCTGTTGGAGTTAGGTCAGGGGTAAGAGTGTACGAATTTTTCGTCTTGATGAGACGAATCCACCGGTGTTGGTCCCATGTCTTTGGGACATTCCTCGGGGAAGTTATTGACGTAAACGTGTTTTTGGCTTGCTAGGTGGCGCTGTTGAGTTTTGCGTGAAATTTTTTTTTTAAATATGAAAATTTTTACAAAAACGGACGTGCGTGCAAAAATTCAGCGAATTTCATGCATGTTCAGGGGGTCAAATAAGCGTTTGAAAAGCGGAAAAAAGAAAGAATAATAAAACGGAGCAATTTCAGATAAAATTTTTGCCACCATTGGTTTCAATGGGGGACCTCACCCCCCGTCCCCCCCCCGGACCCTCCTGTGATGTTTTTAGAGGCCTGTGATGTTCCTAAGTGTGTGTTTTTACTGCTTTTAGCGCTGACTTCGTGTCTCTCTGACTTCGAAACATAATAGGGTCTTCGCCCAGAAGTACCTTCTGGCTCAGGCCCTAATTAAAGCTGCAAGCAGCGTTGTTAGGGCCTGAGCCCCCGCGCGGCCTACGGCCGCGTCCTTGACACCGGCCCGAATCCAACGGTGTAATCGGCAAATCCCTAGGCCTTGTAGTTCAGGAGATACGAGCCTCAGTTCGCTGCACAGTGTGACTGCAGAGCTGAGAGCAGAGCTGCCAGCTGGCCCATTAAGAACCCCTCCCCCGCTGCACTTTCTTTGATCTGTGCTAGAGTGG
The DNA here is from genome assembly GCF_037954235.1 of Aulostomus chinensis. NCBI lineage: Eukaryota > Metazoa > Chordata > Actinopteri > Syngnathiformes > Aulostomidae > Aulostomus > Aulostomus chinensis. Next base: position 814,298 of record NC_141321.1, read on the forward strand.
AGAGAGCGGAGGATTAAGAGAAATGTAGTGTGTAAAAGCTGAATAAGTCGGCCTACGTTGGTCAAAAGTAACACAAAATACCATATTTTTGTAGGGATTTTTGTCAGGAATACAGTGATATGTTTTTAAAAGCTGTGCGATGTATGGTATAGACGTGAGAAGCATTTGTTTGAGAGTATGTACCATGAGAGGACACGGCCTCCCCATTGACTTCCATTGTAAGCGTGAAACGTGTCTCCCCGACTTTGACGGCTTATAAAATCCGAACCGAGCGCGTAGTATATTATTCTTACTGAACTTTTAATCAGCACAGTTGGGAGAGTAATGTGTGAAAGTTTGGAAGCCCTGGCATTTACGGTTTAGGAGGAGATAGATTTTGTTCGGGGAGTAAAAAAAGTCCTGATTTTGACAGTTTTGTCCAATTTGTGGACATTCTGTTGGAGATAGGTGAGGGGTCAGAGTGTAAGAATTGTTCGTCTTGATGAGACGAGTCCAACGGTGTTGGTCCCATGTCTGTGGGAGTTTTGTGTGAGGAGTTATAGCGCGCGAAATTAAAAAAAATTATCTTTTTTTTGTGTGGCTCCCTAGGTGGCGCTATAGATTTTTGTGGCGTTTTTGTTTTTGATTAGGGAATGTTGAGACATACCGAACGATTGTGCCGAAATTCAGCGAATTTCATGCATGTTCAGGGGGTCAAATTAGATTATGCGCGTTATGCGCATTATGCGCATATAGCGCGCACTCATTGAGAGCAAGAACAGTATAATACCAGGTTTTGAATGGGTGTGTATGTGAAAACTGGCTCCGGGCCGTCTGACCCAGTTGCCTCATGGGTGTTGGGGGGGCCTGGGACACTGTTTAGTGTGTGTTTTTAGTGTTTTTAGTGCTGCTAATGTGTTGCTCTGCCGAGCAAACATAATAGGGTCTTCGCCAGAAGTACCTTCTGGCTCAGGCCCTAATAATAATAATAGCCAAAAAAACTTTGCAATTTCAGATAAAATTTTTGCCACCATTGGTTTCAATGGGGGACCTCACCCCCCTGTCCCCCCCCGGACCCTCCTGTGATGTTTTTAGAGGCCTGTGATGCTCCTAAGTGTGTGTTTTTACTGCTTTTAGCGCTGACTTCGTGTCTCTCTGACTTCGAAACATAATAGGGTCTTCGCCCAGAAGTACCTTCTGGCTCAGGCCCTAATAAAACGTTACAATTTCAGATAAAATTTTTGCCACCATTGGTTTCAATGGGGGACCTCACCCCCCGTCCCCCCCCCGGACCCCCCTGTGATGTTTTTAGAGGCCTGTGATGCTCCTAAGTGTGTGTTTTTACTGCTTTTAGCGCTGACTTCGTGTCTCTCTGACTTCGAAACATAATAGGGTCTTCGCCCAGAAGTACCTTCTGGCTCAGGCCCTAATTAAAGCTGCAAGCAGCGTTGTTAGGGCCTGAGCCCCCGCCTAACCGCGGCCGGATCGCCGGCCCGAATCCAACGGTGTAATCGGCAAATCCCTAGGCCTTGTAGTTTAGGAGATACGAGCCTCAGTTTGCTGCACAGTGTGACTGCAGAGCTGAGAGCTGGCCCTTTAAGAGCCCCTCCCTTCTCTGCTCGCTCTCTGCCATCTGTGTCAGAGTGGAGAGCAGAGGAGGATTTGGCAGTTTTACTGTGAAAACCAGTCATAACTCAGCATATGTTGGTCAAAAGTTGAAAGTAAAGACATCAGTGCGTAGAGTTTTTTCTCAGGAATTCAATGGTGTGTTTTCTGAAGGTGTGAGTGTTTTAGTTTAGAAGCTACAAGTGTTTGTTTGAGAGTATGTACATGAGGGCAGAGAAGCTCCAATTGCGGTTTCCATGACTACAGTAAACAAATCTCTGCCATCTGTGCTAGAGTGGAGAGCAGCTGAAAAATCCACATTTTCAGTGTGTTAAAGTCAAATAACTCTGCATATGTTGCTTCAAAGTGCAATGTAATCCCATATTTTTGTAGGGATTTTTCTGAGGAATCCAGTGGTGTGTTTTGTGAAGCTGTGAGAGTTTCAGTGTTGACGTGACAAGCGTTTGTTCGAGAGTATGTACCATGAGAGGACACGGCCTCCCCATTGACTTCCATTAAAACGTAAAACGTGTCTCCCCGACTTTGACGGCTTATAAAATCCAAACCGAGCAACTTATATAAATTTTTTTCTCAACTTTTAATCAGCACAGTTGGGAGAGTAATGTGTGAAAGTTTGGAAGCGATGCCATTTACGGTTTAGGAGGAGATAGATTTTGTTCGGGGAGGAGCAAAAGTCCTCATTTTGACAGTTTTGTCCAATTTGTGGACATTCTGTTGCAGATAGGTGAGAGGTCAGAGCGTATGAAATTTTCGCCTTAATGAGACGAGTCCAACGGTCTTGGTCCCATGTATGTGGGACATTCGTGCAAGCAGTTATAACGATTCTATTTTTGTTTTACTTTTGTAGTTCTGTAGGTGGCGCTATTGAGTTTTTCCAGATTTTTTTTTTTAAATATCGAATTTTTCGCCGGACCAGACGTGCGTGCCAAATTTCAGCGAATTTCATGCATGTTCAGGGGGTCAAATTAAGCGTTTAAGATGTCGCGGAAGAAAGAAAGAATAATAATAATAATAATAATTAAAGCTGCAAGCAGCGTTGTTAGGGCCTGAGCCCCCGCGCGGCCTACGGCCGCGTCCTTGACACCGGCCCCAATCCAACGGTGTAATCGGCAAATCCCTAGGCCTTGTAGTTTAGGAGATACAAGCCTCAGTGCGCTGCACAGTGTGACTGCAGAGCTGAGAGCCGGCCATTTAAGAGCCCCTCCCTTCTCTGCTCGCTCTCTGCCGTCTGTGTCAGAGTGGAGAGCAGAGGAGGATTTGGCAGTTTAACTGTGAAACACAGTCATAACTCAGCATATGTTGGTCAAAAGTTGAAAGTAAAGACATCAGTGCGTAGAGTTTTTTGTCAGGAATTCAATGGTGTGTTTTCTGAAGGTGTGAGTGTTTTAGTTTAGAAGCTACAAGTGTTTGTTTGAGAGTATGTACATGAGGGCAGAGAAGCTCCAATTTTGGTTTCCATGACTACAGTAAACAAATCTCTGCCATCTGTGCCTGAGTGGAGAGCAGCACAAAAATGAACATTTTTAGTGTGTGAAAAGCAAATAACTCTGCATTTGTAGCTTGGAAGTGGAATATAATTCCATATTTTTGTAGAGATTTTTCTGAGGAATCGACTGGTGTGTTTTGTGAAGCTGTGAGAGTTGTAGTTTAGACGTGAGAAGCATTTGTTCGAGAGTTTGTACCATGAGAGGACACGGGCACCCCATTGACTTCCATTGTGAGCGTGAAACGTGTCTCCCCGACTTTGACGGCTTATAAAATCCAAACCGAGCGCGTAGTATATTAGCCTTTAAAGATTTTTGAAGAGCAGTGTTGGGAGAGTAATGTGTGAAAGTCTGGAAGCTGTGCCATTTACGGTTTAGGAGGAGATAGATTTTGTTCGGGGAGGAGCAAAAGTCCTCTTTTTGACAGTTTTGTCCAATTTGTGGACATTGTGTTGTAGATAGGCGAGAGGTCAGAGCGTATGAAATTTTTGTCTTGATGAGACGAGTGCAACGGTGTTGGTCCCGTGTCTGTGGGACATTCGTACAAGCAGTTATAGCGCTCCAAATTTTTTGCGAGTTTTTTGGCTCCCTAGGTGGCGCTATTGAGTTTTTGCGAAAATTTTTTTTAAAATATAAAATTTTTCGCCAGACCGGACGTGTGTGCAAAATTTCAGCGAATTTCATGCATGTTCAGGGGGTCAAATTAAGCCTCAAAGTGGCGGGAGAAGAAAGAAACAATTAAAGCTGCAAGCAGCGTTGTTAGGGCCTGAGCCCCCGCGCGGCCTATGGCCGCGTCCTTGACACCGGCCCGAATCCAACGGTGTAATCGGCAAATCCCTAGGCCTTGTAGTTTAGGAGATACGAGCCTCAGTGCGCTGCACAGTGTGAGTGCAGAGCTGAGAGCCGGCCCTTTAAGAGCCCCTCCCTTCTCTGCTCGCTCTCTGCCATCTCTGTCAGAGTGGAGAGCAGAGGAGGATTTGGCAGTTTTACTGACAAACACAGTCATAACTCTGCATATGTTGGTCAAAAGTGTAATGTAAAGACATCAGTTCGTAGAGTTTTTTCTCAGGAATTCAATGGTGTGTTTTCTGAAGGTGTGAGTGTTTTAGTTTAGAAGCTACAAGTGTTTGTTTGAGAGTATGTACATGAGGGCAGAGAAGCTCCAATTGTGGTTTCCATGACTACAGTAAACAAATGTCTGCCATCTCTGTCAGAGCTGAGAGCAGAGCTGAGAGCAGAGCTGCCAGCTGGCCCATTAAGAACCCCTCCCCCGCTGCACTTCCTTTGATCTGTGCTAGAGTGGAGAGAGCGGAGGATTAAGAGAAATGTAGTGTGTAAAAGCTGAATAACTCGGCCTACGTTGGTCGAAAGTAACACAAAATACCATATTTTTGTAGGGATTTTTGTCAGGAATACAGTGATATGTTTTTAAAAGCTGTGCGATGTATGGTTTAGACGTGAGAAGCATTTGTTCGAGAGTATGTATCATGAGAGGACACGGCCTCCCCATTGACTTCCATTGTAAGCGTGAAACGTGTCTCCCCGACTTTGACGGCTTATAAAATGGGAACCGAGCGCGTAGTATATTATTCTTACTGAACTTTTAATCAGCACAGTTGGGAGAGTAATGTGTGAAAGTTTGGAAGCCCTGGCATTTACGGTTTAGGAGGAGATAGATTTTGTTCGGGGAGTAAAAAAAGTCCTGATTTTGACAGTTTTGTCCAATTTGTGGACATTCTGTTGGAGATAGGTGAGGGGTCAGAGTGTAAGAATTGTTCGTCTTGATGAGACGAGTCCAACGGTGTTGGTCCCATGTCTGTGGGAGTTTTGTGTGAGGAGTTATAGCGCGCGAAATTAAAAAAAATTATCTTTTTTTTGTGTGGCTCCCTAGGTGGCGCTATAGACTTTAGTGGCGTTTTTGTTTTTGATTAGTGAATGTTGAGACATACCGAACGATTGTGCCGAAATTCAGCGAATTTCATGCATGTTCAGGGGGTCAAATTAGATTATGCGCGTTATGCGCATTATGCGCATATAGCGCGCACTCATTGAGAGCAAGAACAGTATAATACCAGGTTTTGAATGGGTGTGTATGTGAAAACTGGCTCCGGGCCGTCTGACCCAGTTGCCTCATGGGTGTTGGGGGGGCCTGGGACACTGTTTAGTGTGTGTTTTTAGTGTTTTTAGTGCTGCTAATGTGTTGCTCTGCCGAGCAAACATAATAGGGTCTTCGCCAGAAGTACCTTCTGGCTCAGGCCCTAAAAAGAATAATAAAACGCAGCAATTTCAGATATAATTTTTGCCACCATAGGTTTCAATGGGGGACCTCACCCCCCTCTCCCCCCCCGGACCCCCCTGTGATGTTTTTAGAGGCCTGTGATGTTCCTAAGTGTGTGTTTTTACTGCTTTTAGCGCTGACTTCGTGTCTCTCTGACTTCGAAACATAATAGGGTCTTCGCCCAGAAGTACCTTCTGGCTCAGGCCCTAATTAAAGCTGCAAGCAGCGTTGTTAGGGCCTGAGCCCCCGCCTAACCGCGGCCGGATCGCCGGCCCCAATCCAACGGTGTAATCGGCAAATCCCTAGGCCTTGTAGTTTAGGAGATACGAGCCTCAGTGCGCTGCACAGTGTGAGAGCAGAGCTGAGAGCCGGCCATTTAAGAGCCCCTCCCTTCTCTGCTCGCTCTCTGCCATCTGTGTCAGAGTGGAGAGCAGAGGATGATTTGGCAGTTTTACTGACAAATACAGTCATAACTCAGCATATGTTGGTCAAAAGTTGAATGTAAAGACATCAGTGCGTAGGGTTTTTTGTCAGGAATTCAATGGTGTGTTTTCTGAAGGTGTGAGTGTTTTAGTTTAGAAGCTACAAGTGTTTGTTTGAGAGTATGTACATGAGGGCAGAGAAGCTCCAATTCTGGTTTCCATGACTACAGTAAACAAATCTCTGCCATCTGTGCTAGAGTGGAGAGCAGCTGAGAAATGCACATTTTTAGTGTGTGAAAGTCAAATAACTCTGCATTTGTTGCTTCAAACTGCAATATAATACCATATTTGTGTAGGGATTTTTCTGAGGAATCCATTGGTGTGTTTTGTTAAGCTGTGTGACTTTCAGTGTGGACGTGAGTAGCGTTTGTTCGAGAGTTTGTACCATAATAGGACACGGCCTCCCCATTGGCTTCCATTATAACGTAAAACGTGTCTCCCTGACTTTGACGGCTTATAAAATCCAAACCGAGCGCGTAGTATATAATTCTTACGCAACTTTTAATCAGCACAGTTGGGAGAGTAATGTGTGAAAGTTTGGAAGCGATGCCATTTACGGTTTAGGAGGAGATAGATTTTGTTCGGGGAGTAAAAAAAGTTGGTTTTTGGACAGATGTGTCCAATTTGTGGACATTCTGTTGTAGATAGGTCAGAGGTCAGAGTGTATGAATTTTTTGTCTTGATGAGACGAGTCCAACGGTGTTGGTCCCGTGTGTGTGGGACATTCGTGCAAGAAGTTATAGCGGTCCAATTTTTTAGAATTGGTTTTTTGCCTCCCTAGGTGGCGCTATAGAGTTATTGCAATTTTTTTTTTTTAAATATCGAATTTTTCGCCAGAACCGACGTGCGTACCAAATTTCAGCGAATTTCATGCATGTTCAGGGGGTCATATTAAGCGTCAAAGTGGCGGGAGAAGAAAGAAAGAATAATTAAAGCTGCAAGCAGCGTTGTTAGGGCCTGAGCCCCCGCCTAACCGCGGCCGGATCGCCGGCCCCAATCCAACGGTGTAATCGGCAAATCCCTAGGCCTTGTAGTTTAGGAGATACGAGCCTCAGTGCGCGACACAGCGTGACTGCAGAGTTGAGAGCCGGCCCTTTAAGAGCCCCTCCCTTCTCTGCTCGCTCTCTGCCATCTGTGTCAGAGTGGAGAGCAGAGGAGGATTTGGCAGTTTAACTGTGAAACACAGTCATAACTCTGCATATGTGGGTCAAAAGTGGAATGTAAAGACATCAGTGCGTAGAGTTTTTTGTCAGGAATTCAATGGTGTGCTTTTTGAAGGTGTGAGTGTTTTAGTTTAGAAGCTACAAGTGTTTGTTTGAGAGTATGTACATGAGGGCAGAGAAGCTCCAATTGTGGTTTCCATGACTACAGTAAACAAATTTCTGCCATCTGTGCTAGAGTGGAGAGCAGCTGAAAAATCCACATTTTCAGTGTGTGAAAGTCAAATAACTCTGCATATGTTGCTTCAAAGTGCAATGTAATCCCATATTTTTGTAGGGATTTTTCTGAGGAATCCAGTGGTGTGTTTTGTGAAGCTGTGAGAGTTTCAGTGTAGACGTGAGAAGCATTTGTTTGAGAGTATGTACCATGAGAGGACACAGCCTCCCCATTGACTTCCATTGTAACGTAAAACGTGTCTCCCCGACTTTGACGGCTTATAAAATGGGAACCGAGCGCGTAGTATATTAGCCTTTAAAGATTTTTTAAGAGCACAGTTGGGAGAGTAATGTGTGAAAGTTTGGAAGCGGTGCCATTTACGGTTTAGGAGGAGATAGATTTTGTTCGGGGAGGAGCAAAAGTCCTCATTTTGACAGTTTTGTCCAATTTGTGGACATTGTGTTGTAGATAGGTGAGAGGTCAGAGCGTATGAATTTTTCGTCTTAATGAGACGAGTGCAACGGTGTTGGTCCCATGTCTGTGGGACATTCGTGGAAGCAGTTATAGCGCTCCAAATTTTTTGCGAGTTTTTTGGCTCCCTAGGTGGCGCTATTGAGTTTTTGCGAAATTTTTTTTTTAAATATAAAATTTTTCGCCGGACCGGAGGTGTGTGCGAAAATTCAGCGAATTTCATGCATGTTCAGGGGGTCAAATTAAGCGTCAAAGTGGCGACGGAAGAAAGAAAGAATTAAAGCTGCAAGCAGCGTTGTTAGGGCCTGAGCCCCCGCGCGGCCTACGGCCGCGTCCTTGACACCGGCCCCAATCCAACGGTGTAATCGGCAAATCCCTAGGCCTTGTAGTTTAGGAGATACGAGCCTCAGTGCGCTGCACAGTGTGACTGCAGAGCTGAGAGCCGGCCCTTTAAGAGCCCCTCCCTTCTCTGCTCGCTCTCTGCCATCTCTGTCAGAGCTGAGAGCAGAGCTGAGAGCAGAGCTGCTAGCTGGCCCATTAAGAACCCCTCCCCCGCTGCACTGTGTCTGATCTGTGCTAGAGTGGAGAGAGTGGAGGATTCAGAGAAATATAGTGTGTAAAAGCTGAATAAGTCGGCATACGTTGGTCAAAAGTCACACAAAATACCATATTTTTGTAGGGATTTTTGTCAGGAATACAGTGGTGTGTTTTTAAAAGCTGTGGAATGTATGGTGTAGATGTGAGAAGCATTTGTTTGAGAGTATGTACCCTGAGAGGACACGCTCTCCCCATAGACTTCCATTGTAAGGCGAAAAGTGTCTCCCCCACTTTGACGGCTCATAAAATCCAAACCGAGCGCGTAGTATATTAACCTTGAACAACTTTTAATCAGCACAGTTGGGAGAGTAATGTGTGAAAGTTTGGAAGCCCTGGCATTTACGGTTTAGGAGGAGATAGATTTTGTTCGGGGCGCAAAATTGTCCAAAATTAGACATTCGTGTCCAAATTGTGGACATCCTGTTACAGTTAGGTCAGGGGTGTGAGTGTATGATTTATCCGTCTTGATGAGACGAGTTCAATGGTGTTTGTCCCATGTCTGTAGGACATTCCTACAGTCTGTGGCGTGGTTTTTTGTGTATGTAGGTGGCGCTATTGAGTAGAGCGCCTCTTTTTTTTTTAATTATCGAATTTTTTGCCGCACCCGATGTGCTTACCAAATTTGGTGAGTTTTCATGCATGTTTAGGGGGTCAAATTAACTTTTGAAGTGGCGAGTGTGACTTCGAAACATAATAGGGTCTTCGCCAGGGACTGGCTCAGGCCCTAATAATCGGAAGAAAAAAACGAAGCAATTTTAGATATAATTTTGCCACCATTGGTTTCAATGGGAGACCTCACCCCCCGTCCCCCCCCGGACCCTCCTGTGATGTTTTTAGAGGCCTGTGATCCTCCTAAGTGTGTGTTTTTACTGCTTTTAGCGCTGACTTCGTGTCTCTCTGACTTCGAAACATAATAGGGTCTTCGCCCAGAAGTACCTTCTGGCTCAGGCCCTAATAATAGTAGAAAAACTTAGCAATTTCAGATATAATTTTTGCCACCATAGGTTTCAATGGGAGACCTCACCCCCCGTCCCCCCCCGGACCCCCCTGTGATGTTTTTAGAGGCCTGTGATGCTCCTAAGTGTGTGTTTTTACTGCTTTTAGCGCTGACTTCGTGTCTCTCTGACTTCGAAACATAATAGGGTCTTCGCCCAGAAGTACCTTCTGGCTCAGGCCCTAATTAAAGCTGCAAGCAGCGTTGTTAGGGCCTGAGCCCCCGCGCGGCCTACGGCCGCGTCCTTGACACCGGCCCGAATCCAACGGTGTAATCGGCAAATCCCTAGGCCTTGTAGTTTAGGAGATACGAGCCTCAGTGCGCTGCACAGTGTGACTGCAGAGCTACCAGCTGGCCCTTTAAGAGCCCCTCCCTTCTCTGCTCGCTCTCTGCCATCTCTGTCAGAGCTGAGAGCAGAGCTGAGAGCAGAGCTGCCAGCTGGCCCTTTAAGAACCCCTCCCCCGCTGCACTGTGTCTGATCTGTGCTGGAGTGGAGAGAGTGGAGGATTCAGAGAAATGTAGTGTGTAAAAGGTGAATAAGTCGGCATACGTTGGTCAAAAGTCACACAAAATACCATATTTTTGTAGGGATTTTTGTCAGGAATACAGTGGTGTGTTTTTAAAAGCTGTGGAATGTATGGTGTAGATGTGAGAAGCATTTGTTTGAGAGTATGTACCCTGAGAGGACACGCTCTCCCCATAGACTTCCATTGTAAGGCGAAAAGTGTCTCCCCCACTTTGACGGCTCATAAAATCCAAACCGAGCGCGTAGTATATTAACCTTGAACAACTTTTAATCAGCACAGTTGGGAGAGTAATGTGTGAAAGTTTGGAAGCCCTGGCATTTACGCTTTAGGAGGAGATAGATTTTGTTCGGGGCGCAAAATTGTCCAAAATTAGACATTCGTGTCCAAATTGTGGACATCCTGTTACAGTTAGGTCAGGGGTGTGAGTGTATGATTTATCCGTCTTGATGAGACGAGTTCAATGGTGTTTGTCCCATGTCTGTAGGACATTCCTACAGTCTGTGGCGTGGTTTTTTGTGTATGTAGGTGGCGCTATTGAGTAGAGCGCCTCTTTTTTTTTTAATTATCGAATTTTTTGCCGCACCCGATGTGCTTACCAAATTTGGTGAGTTTTCATGCATGTTTAGGGGGTCAAATTTACTTTTGAAGTGGCGAGTGTGACTTCGAAACATAATAGGGTCTTCGCCAGGGACTGGCTCAGGCCCTAATTAAAGCTGCAAGCAGCGTTGTTAGGGCCTGAGCCCCCGCCTAACCGCGGCCGGATCGCCGGCCCCAATCCAACGGTGTAATCGGCAAATCCCTAGGCCTTGTAGTTTAGGAGATACGAGCCTCAGTTCGCTGCACAGTGTGAGTGCAGAGTTGAGAGCCGGCCCTTTAAGAGCCCCTCCCTTCTCTGCTCGCTCTCTGCCATCTCTGTCAGAGCTGAGAGCAGAGGAGGATTTGGCAGTTTAACTGTGAAACACAGTCATAACTCAGCATATGTGGGTCAAAAGTGGAATGTAAAGACATCAGTGCGTAGAGTTTTTTGTCAGGAATTCAATGGTGTGTTTTTTGAAGGTGTGAGTCTTTTAGTTTAGAAGCTACAAGTGTTTGTTTGAGAGTATGTACATGAGGGCAGAGACCCTCCAATTGTGGTTTCCATGACTACAGTAAACAAATCTCTGCCATCTGTGCAGGAGTGGAGAGCAGCCGAAAAGTGTACATTTTTAGTGTGTGAAAATCAAATAACTCTGCATATGTTGCTTGGAAGTGGAATATAATACCATATTTTTGTAGAGATTTTTCTGAGGAATCCAGTGGTGTGTTTTGTGAAGCTGTGAGAGTTTCAGTGTAGACGTGACAAGCGTTTGTTCGAGAGTATGTACAATGAGAGGACACGGCCACCCCATTGACTTCCATTGTAAGCGTGAAATGTGTCTCCCCGACTTTGACGGCTTATAAAATCCAAACCGAGCGCGTAGTATATTATTCTTACTGAACTTTTAATCAGCACAGTTGGGAGAGTAATGTGTGAAAGTCTGGAAGCGATGCCATTTACGGTTTAGGAGGAGATAGATTTTGTTCGGGGAGTAAAAAATTCCTTTTTTTGACAGTTTTGTCCAATTTGTGGACATTGTGTTGTAGATAGGTGAGAGGTCAGAGTGTATGAATTTTTCGTCTTAATGAGACGATTCCAACGGTGTTGGTCCCATGTCTGTGGGACATTCGTGCAAGCAGTTATAGTGCTCCCAATTTTTTTTTAGTTTTTTTGCTCCCTAGGTGGCGCTATTGAGTTTTGGTGAAATTTTTTTTTTAAATATAAAATTTTTCGCCGGACCGGACGTGTGTACAAAAATTCAGCGAATTTCATGCATGTTCAGGGGGTCAAATTCAGCGTTAAAGTCGCGGCGGAAGAAAGAAAGAATAATAGCCAAAAAAACGCAGCAATTTCAGATATAATTTTTGCCACCATAGGTTTCAATGGGGGACCTCACCCCCCGTCCCCCCCCGGACCCTCCTGTGATGTTTTTAGAGGCCTGTGATGTTCCTAAGTGTGTTTTTTTACTGCTTTTAGCGCTGACTTCGTGTCTCTCTGACTTCGAAACATAATAGGGTCTTCGCCCAGAAGTACCTTCTGGCTCAGGCCCTAATAAAACGGAGCAATTTCAGATATAATTTTTGCCACCATTGGTTTCAATGGGGGACCTCACCCCCCGTCCCCCCCCGGACCCCCCTGTGATGTTTTTAGAGGCCTGTGATGCTCCTAAGTGTGTATTTTTACTGCTTTTAGCGCTGACTTTGTGTCTCTCTGACTTCGAAACATAATAGGGTCTTCGCCCAGAAGTACCTTCTGGCTCAGGCCCTAATTAAAGCTGCAAGCAGCGTTGTTAGGGCCTGAGCCCCCGCCTAACCGCGGCCGGATCGCCGGCCCCAATCCAACGGTGTAATCGGCAAATCCCTAGGCCTTGTAGTTTCGGAGATACGAGCCTCAGTGCGCTGCACAGCGTGACTGCAGAGCTGAGAGCCGGCCCTTTAAGAGCCCCTCCCTTCTCTGCTCGCTCTCTGCCATCTGTGTCAGAGTGGAGAGCAGAGGAGGATTTGGCAGTTTTACTGTGAAAACCAGTCATAACTCAGCATATGTGGGTCAAAAGTGGAATGTAAAGACATCAGTGCGTAGAGTTTTTGTCAGGAATTCAATGGTGTGCTTTTTGAAGGTGTGAGTGTTTTAGTTTAGAAGCTACAAGTGTTTGTTTGAGAGTATGTACATGAGGGCAGAGAAGCTCCAATTGTGGTTTCCATGACTACAGTAAACAAATCTCTGCCATCTGTGCTAGAGTGGAGAGCAGCTAAAAAATGCACATTTTTAGTGTGTGAAAAGCAAATAACTCTGCATTTGTTGCTTGGAAGTGGAATATAATTCCATATTTTTGTAGAGATTTTTCTGAGGAATCCATTGTGTGTTTTGTGAAGGTGTGTGAGTTTCAGTGTAGATGTGAGAAGCGTTTGTTTGAAAGTATGTACCATGAGAGGACACGGCCTCCCCATTGACTTCCATTGTAACGTAAAACGTGTCTCCCCGACTTTGACGGCTTATAAAATCCAAACCGAGCGCGTAGTATATTATTCTTACTGAACTTTTAATCAGCACAGTTGGGAGAGTAATGTGTGAAAGTCTGGAAGCGATGCCATTTACGGTTTAGGAGGAGATAGATTTTGTTCGGGGAGGAGCAAAAGTCCTCATTTTGACAGTTTTGTCCAATTTGTGGACATTGTGTTGTAGATAGGTGAGAGGTCAGAGCGTATGAATTTTCCGTCTTGATGAGACGAGTGCAACGGTGATGGTCCCGTGTGTGTGGGACATTCGTGCAAGCAGTTATAGGTCTCCAAAGTTTTTGCGAGTTTTTTTGCTCCCTAGGTGGCGCTATTGAGTTTTTGCGAAATTTTTTTTTTAAATATAAAATTTTTCGCCAGACCGGACGTGTGTGCAAAATTTCAGCGAATTTCATGCATGTTCAGGGGGTCAAATTAAGCGTTAAAGATTCCCGGATGAAAGAAAGAATAATAAGAAAAAAACGGAGCAATTTCAGATATAATTTTTGCCACCATAGGTTTCAATGGGGGACCTCACCCCCCTCTCCCCCCCCGGACCCCCCTGTGATGTTTTTAGAGGCCTGTGATGTTCCTAAGTGTGTGTTTTTACTGCTTTTAGCGCTGACTTCGTGTCTCTCTGACTTCGAAACATAATAGGGTCTTCGCCCAGAAGTACCTTCTGGCTCAGGCCCTAATTAAAGCTGCAAGCAGCGTTGTTAGGGCCTGAGCCCCCGCGCGGCCTACGGCCGCGTCCTTGACACCGGCCCCAATCCAACGGTGTAATCGGCAAATCCCTAGGCCTTGTAGTTTAGGAGATACGAGCCTCAGTGCGCTGCACAGTGTGACTGCAGAGCTGAGAGCCGGCCCTTTAAGAGCCCCTCCCTTCTCTGCTCGCTCTCTGCCATCTCTGTCAGAGCTGAGAGCAGAGCTGAGAGCAGAGCTGCTAGCTGGCCCATTAAGAACCCCTCCCCCGCTGCACTGTGTCTGATCTGTGCTAGAGTGGAGAGAGTGGAGGATTCAGAGAAATATAGTGTGTAAAAGCTGAATAAGTCGGCATACGTTGGTCAAAAGTCACACAAAATACCATATTTTTGTAGGGATTTTTGTCAGGAATACAGTGGTGTGTTTTTAAAAGCTGTGGAATGTATGGTGTAGATGTGAGAAGCATTTGTTTGAGAGTATGTACCCTGAGAGGACACGCTCTCCCCATAGACTACCATTGTAAGGCGAAAAGTGTCTCCCCCACTTTGACGGCTCATAAAATCCAAACCGAGCGCGTAGTATATTAACCTTGAACAACTTTTAATCAGCACAGTTGGGAGAGTAATGTGTGAAAGTTTGGAAGCCCTGGCATTTACGGTTTAGGAGGAGATAGATTTTGTTCGGGGCGCAAAATTGTCCAAAATTAGACATTCGTGTCCAAATTGTGGACATCCTGTTACAGTTAGGTCAGGGGTGTGAGTGTATGATTTATCCGTCTTGATGAGACGAGTTCAATGGTGTTTGTCCCATGTCTGTAGGACATTCCTACAGTCTGTGGCGTGGTTTTTTGTGTATGTAGGTGGCGCTATTGAGTAGAGCGCCTCTTTTTTTTTTAATTATCGAATTTTTTGCCGCACCCGATGTGCTTACCAAATTTGGTGAGTTTTCATGCATGTTTAGGGGGTCAAATTAACTTTTGAAGTGGCGAGTGTGACTTCGAAACATAATAGGGTCTTCGCCAGGGACTGGCTCAGGCCCTAATAATAGGAAAAACTTTGCAATTTCAGATAAAATTTTTGCCACCATTGGTTTCAATGGGGGACCTCACCCCCCTGTCCCCCCCCGGACCCCCCTGTGATGTTTTTAGAGGCCTGTGATGCTCCTAAGTGTGTTTTTTTACTGCTTTTAGCGCTGACTTCGTGTCTCTCTGACTTCGAAACATAATAGGGTCTTCGCCCAGAAGTACCTTCTGGCTCAGGCCCTAATAAGAAAAAAACGAAGCAATTTCAGATATAATTTTTGCCACCATTGGTTTCAATGGGGGACCTCACCCCCCTGTCCCCCCCCGGACCCCCCTGTGATGTTTTTAGAGGCCTGTGATGTTCCTAAGTGTGTGTTTTTACTGCTTTTAGCGCTGACTTCGTGTCTCTCTGACTTCGAAACATAATAGGGTCTTCGCCCAGAAGTACCTTCTGGCTCAGGCCCTAATAATAATAATAATTAAAGCTGCAAGCAGCGTTGTTAGGGCCTGAGCCCCCACGCGGCCTACGGCCGCGTCCTTGACACCGGCCCGAATCCAACGGTGTAATCGGCAAATCCCTAGGCCTTGTAGTTTAGAAGATACGAGCCTCAGTGCGCTGCACAGTGTGAGTGCAGAGCTGAGAGCCGGCCCTTTAAGAGCCCCTCCCTTCTCTGCTCGCTCTCTGCCATCTCTGTCAGAGTGGAGAGCAGAGGAGGATTTGGCAGTTTTACTGACAAACACAGTCATAACTCTGCATATGTTGGTCAAAAGTGTAATGTAAAGACATCAGTTCGTAGAGTTTTTTCTCAGGAATTCAATGGTGTGTTTTCTGAAGGTGTGAGTGTTTTAATTTAGAAGCGACAAGTGTTTGTTTGAGAGTATGTACATGAGGGCAGAGAAGTGCCAATTGTGGTTTCCATGACTACAGTAAACAAATCTCTGCCATCTCTGTCAGAGCTGAGAGCAGAGCTGAGAGCAGAGCTGCCAGCTGGCCCATTAAGAACCCCTCCCCCGCTGCACTTTCTTTGATCTGTGCTAGAGTGGAGAGAGTGGAGGATTAAGAGAAATGTAGTGTGTAAAAGCTGAATAACTCGGCCTACGTTGGTGGAAAGTAACACAAAATACCATATTTTTGTAGGGATTTTTGTCAGGAATACAGTGATATGTTTTTAAAAGCTGTGCGATGTATGGTATAGACGTGAGAAGCATTTGTTCGAGAGTATGTACCATGAGAGGACACGGCCTCCCCATTGACTTCCATTGTAACGTAAAACGTGTCTCCCCGACTTTGACGGCTTATAAAATCCAAACCGAGCGAGTAGTATATTATTCTTACTGAACTTTTAATCAGCACAGTTGGGAGAGTAATGTGTGAAAGTTTGGAAGCGATGCCATTTACGGTTTAGGAGGAGATAGATTTTGTTCGGGGAGGAGCAAAAGTCCTCATTTTGACAGTTTTGTCCAATTTGTGGACATTGTGTTGTAGATAGGTGAGAGGTCAGAGCGTATGGAATTTTTGTCTTGATGAGACGAGTGCAACGGTGTTGGTCCCATGTCTGTGGGACATTCGTGCAAGCAGTTATAGCGCTCCAAAGTTTTTTCGAGTTTTTTTGCTCCCTAGGTGGCGCTATTGAGTTTTTGCGAAATTTTTTTTTTAAATATAAAATTTTTCGCCAGACCGGACGTGTGTGCAAAATTTCAGCGAATTTCATGCATGTTCAGGGGGTCAAATTAAGGATTTAAAAGTACGCGGAAAAAAGAAAGTATAATTAAAGCTGCAAGCAGCGTTGTTAGGGCCTGAGCCCCCACGCGGCCTACGGCCGCGTCCTTGACACCGGCCCGAATCCAACGGTGTAATCGGCAAATCCCTAGGCCTTGTAGTTTAGGAGATACGAGCCTCAGTTCGCTGCACAGTGCGACTGCAGAGTTGAGAGCCGGCCCTTTAAGAGCCCCTCCCTTCTCTGCTCGCTCTCTGCCATCTGTGTCAGAGTGGAGAGCAGAGGAGGATTTGGCAGTTTTACTGACAAACACAGTCATAACTCTGCATATGTTGGTCAAAAGTGTAATGTAAAGAAATCAGTTCGTAGAGTTTTTTCTCAGGAATTCAATGGTGTGTTTTCTGAAGGTGTGAGTGTTTTAGTTTAGAAGCTACAAGTGTTTGTTTGAGAGTATGTACATGAGGGCAGAGAAGTGCCAATTGTGGTTTCCATGACTACAGTAAACAAATCTCTGCCATCTCTGTCAGAGCTGAGAGCAGAGCTGCCAGCTGGCCCATTAAGAACCCCTCCCCCGCTGCACTTTCTTTGATCTGTGCTAGAGTGGAGAGAGTGGAGGATTAAGAGAAATGTAGTGTGTAAAAGCTGAATAACTCGGCCTACGTTGGTGGAAAGTAACACAAAATACCATATTTTTGTAGGGATTTTTGTCAGGAATACAGTGATATGTTTTTAAAAGCTGTGCGATGTATGGTATAGACGTGAGAAGCATTTGTTCGAGAGTATGTACCATGAGAGGACACGGCCTCCCCATTGACTTCCATTGTAAGCGTGAAACGTGTCTCCCCCACTTTGAGGGCTTATAAAATCCAAACCGAGCGCGTAGTATATTATTCTTACTGAACTTTTAATCAGCACAGTTGGGAGAGTAATGTGTGAAAGTTTGGAAGCCCTGGCATTTACGGTTTAGGAGGAGATAGATTTTGTTCGGGGAGTAAAAAAAGTCCTGATTTTGACAGTTTTGTCCAATTTGTGGACATTCTGTTGGAGATAGGTGAGGGGTCAGAGTGTAAGAATTGTTCGTCTTGATGAGACGAGTCCAACGGTGTTGGTCCCATGTCTGTGGGAGTTTTGTGTGAGGAGTTATAGCGCGCGAAATTAAAAAAAATTATCTTTTTTTTGTGTGGCTCCCTAGGTGGCGCTAGAGACTTTTGTGGCGTTTTTGTTTTTGATTAGTGAATGTTGAGACATACCGAACGATTGTGCCGAAATTCAGCGAATTTCATGCATGTTCAGGGGGTCAAATTAGATTATGCGCGTTATGCGCATTATGCGCATATAGCGCGCACTCATTGAGAGCAAGAACAGTATAATACCAGGTTTTGAATGGGTGTGTATGTGAAAACTGGCTCCGGGCCGTCTGGCCCAGTTGCCTCATGGGTGTTGGGGGGGCCTGGGACACTGTTTAGTGTGTGTTTTTAGTGTTTTTAGTGCTGCTAATGTGTTGCTCTGCCGAGCAAACATAATAGGGTCTTCGCCAGAAGTACCTTCTGGCTCAGGCCCTAATTAAAGCTGCAAGCAGCGTTGTTAGGGCCTGAGCCCCCGCCTAACCGCGGCCGGATCGCCGGCCCCAATCTAACGGTGTAATCGGCAAATCCCTCGGCCTTGTAGTTTAGGAGATACGAGCCTCAGTGCGCTGCACAGTGCGAGTGCAGAGTTGAGAGCCGGCCCTTTAAGAGCCCCTCCCTTCTCTGCTCGCTCTCTGCCATCTGTGTCAGAGCTGAGAGCAGAGGAGGATTTGGCAGTTTAACTGACAAACACAGTCATAACTCTGCATATGTTGGTCAAAAGTGGAATGTAAAGACATCAGTGCGTAGAGTTTTTTCTCAGGAATTCAATGGTGTGTTTTCTGAAGGTGTGAGTGTTTTAGTGTAGAAGTTACAAGTGTTTGTTTGAGAGTATGTACATGAGGGCAGAGACCCTCCAATTGTGGTTTCCATGACTACAGTAAACAAATCTCTGCCATCTGTGCCTGAGTGGAGAGCAGCTGAAAAATTTACATTTTTAGTGTGTGAAAAGAAAATAACTCTGCATTTGTTTCTTGGAAGTGGAATATAATTCCATATTTTTGTAGAGATTTTTCTGAGGAATCCAGTGGTGTGTTTTGTGAAGCTGTGAGAGTTTCAGTGTAGACGTGCCAAGCGTTTGTTCGAGAGTATGTACAATGAGAGGACACGGCCACCCCATTGACTTCCATTGTAATGTGAATTTTTGTCGCAACTTTGACGGCTTATAAAACGGAAACCGAGCGATTCATATAAAATTCTTACTGAACTTTTAATCAGCACAGTCGGGAGAGTAATGTGTGAAAGTTTGGAAGCGATGCCATTTATGGTTTAGGAGGAGATAGATTTTGTTCGGAGGGTGCGATGGTGAAAAATTTGACGTTTGTGTCCAAATTGTGGACATCCTGTTGGAGTTAGGTCAGGGGTAAGAGTGTACGAATTTTTCGTCTTGATGAGACGAATCCACCGGTGTTGGTCCCATGTCTTTGGGACATTCCTCGGGGAAGTTATTGACGTAAACGTGTTTTTGGCTTGCTAGGTGGCGCTGTTGAGTTTTGCGTGAAATTTTTTTTTTAAATATGAAAATTTTTACAAAAACGGACGTGCGTGCAAAAATTCAGCGAATTTCATGCATGTTCAGGGGGTCAAATAAGCGTTTGAAAAGCGGAAAAAAGAAAGAATAATAAAACGGAGCAATTTCAGATAAAATTTTTGCCACCATTGGTTTCAATGGGGGACCTCACCCCCCGTCCCCCCCCCGGACCCTCCTGTGATGTTTTTAGAGGCCTGTGATGTTCCTAAGTGTGTGTTTTTACTGCTTTTAGCGCTGACTTCGTGTCTCTCTGACTTCGAAACATAATAGGGTCTTCGCCCAGAAGTACCTTCTGGCTCAGGCCCTAATTAAAGCTGCAAGCAGCGTTGTTAGGGCCTGAGCCCCCGCCTAACCGCGGCCGGATCGCCGGCCCGAATCCAACGGTGCAATCGGCAAATCCCTAGGCCTTGTAGTTTAGGAGATACGAGCCTCAGTGCGCTGCACAGCGTGACTGCAGAGCTGAGAGCCGGCCATTTTAGAGCCCCTCCCTTCTCTGCTCGCTCTCTGCCATCTCTGTCAGAGCTGAGAGCAGAGCTGCCAGCTGGCCCATTAAGAACCCTTCCCCCGCTGCACTGTGTCTGATCTGTGCTGGAGTGGAGAGAGTGGAGGATTCAGAGAAATGTAGTGTGTAAAAGCTGAATAAGTCGGCATACGTTGGTCAAAAGTCACACAAAATACCATATTTTTTTAGGGATTTTTGTCAGGAATACAGTGGTGTGTTTGTAAAAGCTGTGGAATGTATGGTGTAGATGTGAGAAGCATTTGTTTGAGAGTATGTACCCTGAGAGGACAGGCTCTCCCCATAGACTTCCATTGTAAGGCGAAAAGTGTCTCCCCCACTTTGACGGCTCATAAAATCCAAACCGAGCGCGTAGTATATTAACCTTGAACAACTTTTAATCAGCACAGTTGGGAGAGTAATGTGTGAAAGTTTGGAAGCCCTGGCATTTACGGTTTAGGAGGAGATAGATTTTGTTCGGGGCGCAAAATTGTCCAAAATTAGACATTGGTGTCCAAATTGTGGACATCCTGTTACAGTTAGGTCAGGGGTGTGAGTGTATGATTTATCCGTCTTGATGAGACGAGTTCAATGGTGTTTGTCCCATGTCTGTAGGACATTCCTACAGGCTGTGGCGTGGTTTTTTGTGTATGTAGGTGGCGCTATTGAGTAGAGCGCCTCTTTTTTTTTTAATTATCGAATTTTTCGCCGCACCCGATGTGCTTACCAAATTTGGTGAGTTTTCATGCATGTTTAGGGGGTCAAATTTACTTTTGAAGTGGCGAGTGTGACTTCGAAACATAATAGGGTCTTCGCCAGGGACTGGCTCAGGCCCTAAAAACTTTGCAATTTCAGATAAAATTTTTGCCACCATTGGTTTCAATGGGGGACCTCACCCCCCGTCCCCCCCCCGGACCCCCCTGTGATGTTTTTAGAGGCCTGTGATGCTCCTAAGTGTGTGTTTTTACTGCTTTTAGCGCTGACTTCGTGTCTCTCTGACTTCGAAACATAATAGGGTCTTCGCCCAGAAGTACCTTCTGGCTCAGGCCCTAATTAAAGCTGCAAGCAGCGTTGTTAGGGCCTGAGCCCCCGCCTAACCGCGGCCGGATCGCCGGCCCCAATCCAACGGTGTAATCGGCAAATCCCTAGGCCTTGTAGTTTAGGAGATACAAGCCTCAGTTCGCTGCACAGTGCGAGTGCAGAGCTGAGAGCCGGCCCTTTAAGAGCCCCTCCCTTCTCTGCTCGCTCTCTGCCATCTGTGTCAGAGTGGAGAGCAGAGGAGGATTTGGCAGTTTTACTGTGAAAACCAGTCATAACTCAGCATATGTGGGTCAAAAGTGGAATGTAAAGACATCAATGCGTAGAGTTTTTTCTCAGGAATTCAATGGTGTGCTTTTTGAAGGTGTGAGTGTTTTAGTTTAGAAGCTACAAGTGTTTGTTTGAGAGTATGTACATGAGGGCAGAGAAGCTCCAATTGTGGTTTCCATGACTACAGTAAACAAATCTCTGCCATCTGTGCTAGAGTGGAGAGCAGCTAAAAAATGCACATTTTTAGTGTGTGAAAAGCAAATAACTCTGCATTTGTTGCTTGGAAGTGGAATATAATTCCATATTTTTGTAGGGATTTTTCTGAGGAATCCATTGTGTGTTTTGTGAAGGTGTGAGAGTTTCAGTGTAGATGTGAGAAGCGTTTGTTTGAAAGTATGTACCATGAGAGGACACGGCCTCCCCATTGACTTCCATTGTAACGTAAAACGTGTCTCCCCGACTTTGACGGCTTATAAAATCCAAACCGAGCAACTTATATAAATTTTTTTCTCAACTTTTAATCAGCACAGTTGGGAGAGTAATGTGTGAAAGTTTGGAAGCGATGCCATTTACGGTTTAGGAGGAGATAGATTTTGTTCGGGGAGGAGAAAAAGTCCTCATTTTGACAGTTTTGTCCAATTTGTGGACATTCTGTTGCAGATAGGTGAGAGGTCAGAGCGTATGAAATTTTCGCCTTAATGAGACGAGTCCAACGGTCTTGGTCCCATGTCTGTGGGACATTCGTGCAAGCAGTTATAACGATTCTATTTTTGTTTTACTTTTGTAGTTCTGTAGGTGGCGCTATTGAGTTTTTCCAGATTTTTTTTTTTAAATATCGAATTTTTCGCCGGACCAGACGTGCGTGCCAAATTTCAGCGAATTTCATGCATGTTCAGGGGGTCAAATTAAGCGTTTAAGATGTCGCGGAAGAAAGAAAGAATAATAATAATAATAATAATAATTAAAGCTGCAAGCAGCGTTGTTAGGGCCTGAGCCCCCGCCTAACCGCGGCCGGATCGCCGGCCCCAATCCAACGGTGTAATCGGCAAATCCCTAGGCCTTGTAGTTTAGGAGATACGAGCCTCAGTTCGCTGCACAGTGTGAGTGCAGAGTTGAGAGCCGGCCATTTTAGAGCCCCTCCCTTCTCTGCTCGCTCTCTGCCATCTCTGTCAGAGTGGAGAGCAGAGGAGGATTTGGCAGTTTTACTGACAAATACAGTCATAACTCAGCATATGTTGGTCAAAAGTTGAATGTAAAGACATCAGTGCGTAGGGTTTTTTGTCAGGAATTCAATGGTGTGTTTTCTGAAGGTGTGAGTGTTTTAGTTTAGAAGCTACAAGTGTTTGTTTGAGAGTATGTACATGAGGGCAGAGAAGCTCCAATTCTGGTTTCCATGACTACAGTAAACAAATCTCTGCCATCTGTGCTAGAGTGGAGAGCAGCTGAGAAATGCACATTTTTAGTGTGTGAAAGTCAAATAACTCAGCATTTGTTGCTTCAAACTGCAATATAATACCATATTTGTGTAGGGATTTTTCTGAGGAATCCATTGGTGTGTTTTGTTAAGCTGTGTGACTTTCAGTGTGGACGTGAGTAGCGTTTGTTCGAGAGTTTGTACCATAATAGGACACGGCCTCCCCATTGGCTTCCATTATAACGTAAAACGTGTCTCCCTGACTTTGACGGCTTATAAAATCCAAACCGAGCGCGTAGTATATAATTCTTACGCAACTTTTAATCAGCACAGTTGGGAGAGTAATGTGTGAAAGTTTCGAAGCGATGCCATTTACGGTTTAGGAGGAGATAGATTTTGTTCGGGGAGTAAAAAAAGTTGGTTTTTGGACAGTTGTGTCCAATTTGTGGACATTCTGTTGTAGATAGGTCAGAGGTCAGAGTGTATGAATTTTTTGTCTTGATGAGACGAGTGCAACGGTGTTGGTCCCGTGTGTGTGGGACATTCGTGCAAGAAGTTATAGCGGTCCAATTTTTTAGAATTGGTTTTTTGCCTCCCTAGGTGGCGCTATAGAGTTATTGCAATTTTTTTTTTTTAAATATCGAATTTTTCGCCAGAACCGACGTGCGTACCAAATTTCAGCGAATTTCATGCATGTTCAGGGGGTCATATTAAGCGTCAAAGTGGCGGGAGAAGAAAGAAAGAATAATTAAAGCTGCAAGCAGCGTTGTTAGGGCCTGAGCCCCCGCGCGGCCTACGGCCGCGTCCTTGACACCGGCCCCAATCCAACGGTGTAATCGGCAAATCCCTAGGCCTTGTAGTTTAGGAGATACAAGCCTCAGTGCGCTGCACAGTGTGACTGCAGAGCTGAGAGCCGGCCATTTAAGAGCCCCTCCCTTCTCTGCTCGCTCTCTGCCGTCTGTGTCAGAGTGGAGAGCAGAGGAGGATTTGGCAGTTTAACTGTGAAACACAGTCATAACTCAGCATATGTTGGTCAAAAGTTGAAAGTAAAGACATCAGTGCGTAGAGTTTTTTGTCAGGAATTCAATGGTGTGTTTTCTGAAGGTGTGAGTGTTTTAGTTTAGAAGCTACAAGTGTTTGTTTGAGAGTATGTACATGAGGGCAGAGAAGCTCCAATTTTGGTTTCCATGACTACAGTAAACAAATCTCTGCCATCTGTGCCTGAGTGGAGAGCAGCACAAAAATGAACATTTTTAGTGTGTGAAAAGCAAATAACTCTGCATTTGTAGCTTGGAAGTGGAATATAATTCCATATTTTTGTAGAGATTTTTCTGAGGAATCGACTGGTGTGTTTTGTGAAGCTGTGAGAGTTGTAGTTTAGACGTGAGAAGCATTTGTTCGAGAGTTTGTACCATGAGAGGACACGGGCACCCCATTGACTTCCATTGTGAGCGTGAAACGTGTCTCCCCGACTTTGACGGCTTATAAAATCCAAACCGAGCGCGTAGTATATTAGCCTTTAAAGATTTTTGAAGAGCAGTGTTGGGAGAGTAATGTGTGAAAGTCTGGAAGCTGTGCCATTTACGGTTTAGGAGGAGATAGATTTTGTTCGGGGAGGAGCAAAAGTCCTCTTTTTGACAGTTTTGTCCAATTTGTGGACATTGTGTTGTAGATAGGCGAGAGGTCAGAGCGTATGAAATTTTTGTCTTGATGAGACGAGTGCAACGGTGTTGGTCCCGTGTCTGTGGGACATTCGTACAAGCAGTTATAGCGCTCCAAATTTTTTGCGAGTTTTTTGGCTCCCTAGGTGGCGCTATTGAGTTTTTGCGAAAATTTTTTTTAAAATATAAAATTTTTCGCCAGACCGGACGTGTGTGCAAAATTTCAGCGAATTTCATGCATGTTCAGGGGGTCAAATTAAGCCTCAAAGTGGCGGGAGAAGAAAGAAACAATTAAAGCTGCAAGCAGCGTTGTTAGGGCCTGAGCCCCCGCGCGGCCTATGGCCGCGTCCTTGACACCGGCCCGAATCCAACGGTGTAATCGGCAAATCCCTAGGCCTTGTAGTTTAGGAGATACGAGCCTCAGTGCGCTGCACAGTGTGAGTGCAGAGCTGAGAGCCGGCCCTTTAAGAGCCCCTCCCTTCTCTGCTCGCTCTCTGCCATCTCTGTCAGAGTGGAGAGCAGAGGAGGATTTGGCAGTTTTACTGACAAACACAGTCATAACTCTGCATATGTTGGTCAAAAGTGTAATGTAAAGACATCAGTTCGTAGAGTTTTTTCTCAGGAATTCAATGGTGTGTTTTCTGAAGGTGTGAGTGTTTTAGTTTAGAAGCTACAAGTGTTTGTTTGAGAGTATGTACATGAGGGCAGAGAAGTGCCAATTGTGGTTTCCATGACTACAGTAAACAAATCTCTGCCATCTGTGCCTGAGTGGAGAGCAGCTAAAAAGTGTACATTTTTAGTGTGTGAAAAGCAAATAACTCTGCATTTCTTGCTTGGAAGTGAAATATAATTCCATATTTTTGTAGAGATTTTTCTGAGGAATCCAGTGGTGTGTTTTGTGAAGCTGTGAGAGTTTCAGTGTAGACGTGACAAGCGTTTGTTCGAGAGTATGTACAATGAGAGGACACGGCCACCCCATTGACTTCCATTGTAAGCGTGAAATGTGTCTCCCCGACTTTGACGGCTTATAAAATCCAAACCGAGCGCGTAGTATATTATTCTTACTGAACTTTTAATCAGCACAGTTGGGAGAGTAATGTGTGAAAGTTTGGAAGCGATGCCATTTACGGTTTAGGAGGAGATAGATTTTGTTCGGGAGTAAAAAAAGTCTAAATTTTGACAGTTTTGTCCAATTTGTGGACATTGTGTTGTAGATAGGTGAGAGGTCAGAGTGTATGAATTGTTCGTCTTGCTGAGACGATTCCAACGGTGTTGGTCCCATGTCTGTGGGACATTCGTGTTAGCAGTTATAGGGCTCCCAATTTTTTGCGAGTTTTTTGGCTCCCTAGGTGGCGCTATTGAGTTTTTGCGAAATTTTTTTTTTAAATATAAAATTTTTTGCCAGACCGGACGTGTGTGCAAAATTTCAGCGAATTTCATGCATGTTCAGGGGGTCAAATTAAGCGTTAAAGTGGCGGCGGAAAAAGAAAGAATAATAATTAAAGCTGCAAGCAGCGTTGTTAGGGCCTGAGCCCCCGCCTAACCGCGGCCGGATCGCCGGCCCGAATCCAACGGTGTAATCGGCAAATCCCTAGGCCTTGTAGTTTCGGAGATACGAGCCTCAGTTCGCTGCACAGTGCGACTGCAGAGCTGAGAGCCGGCCCTTTAAGAGCCCCTCCCTTCTCTGCTCGCTCTCTGCCATCTGTGTCAGAGTGGAGAGCAGAGGAGGATTTGGCAGTTATACTATGAAACACAGTCATACCTCAGCATATGTTGGTCAAAAGTGCAATGTAAAGACATCAGTGCGTAGAGTTTTTTGTCAGGAATTCAATGGTGTGTTTTTTGAAGGTGTGAGTGTTTTAGTTTAGAAGCTACAAGTGTTTGTTTGACAGTATGTACATGAGGGCAGAGAAACGCCAATTGTGGTTTCCATGACTACAGTAAACAAATCTCTGCCATCTCTGTCAGAGCTGAGAGCAGAGCTGCCAGCTGGCCCATTAAAAACCCCTCCCCCGCTGCACTTTCTTTGATCTGTGCTAGAGTGAAGAGAGCGGAAGATTAAGAGAAATGTAGTTTGTAAAAGCTGAATAAGTCGGCATACGTTGGTCAAAAGTAACACAAAATACCAAATTTTGTTAGGGATTTTTGTCAGGAATACAGTGGTGTGTTTTCTGAAGCTGTGCAATGTATGGTATAGACGTGAGAAGCATTTGTTTGACACGATGTACCTGAGAGGACACGCTCTCCCCATAGACTTCCATTATAACGTGAATTTTTGTCGCAACTTTGACGGCTTATAAAATCCAAACCGAGCGCGTAGTATATTATTCTTACTGAACTTTTAATCAGCACAGTTGGGAGAGTAATGTGTGAAAGTTTGGAAGCGATACCATTTACGGTTTAGGAGGAGATAGATTTTGTTCGGAGGGTGCGATGGTGAAAAATTGGACGTTTGTGTCCAAATTGTGGACATCCTGTTGGAGTTAGGTGAGGGGTCAGAGTGTACGAATTTTTCGTCTTGATGAGACGAATCCAGCGGTGTTGGTCCCATGTCTGTGGGACATTCCTCGGGGAAGTTATTGACGTAAACGTGTTTTTGGCTTGCTAGGTGGCGCTGTTGAGTTTTGCATTAAATTTTTTTTTAAAATATAAAATTTTTCGCCGGACCGGATATGCGTGCAAAAATTCAGCGAATTTCATGCATGTTCAGGGGGTGTAATTAAGGGTTTTTTTGGCGGCGGAACCGGAAAGAATAATAATAAAAAAACTTTGCAATTTCAGATAAAATTTTTGCCACCATAGGTTTCAATGGGGGACCTCACCCCCCTGTCCCCCCCCGGACCCCCCTGTGATGTTTTTAGAGGCCTGTGATGCTCCTAAGTGTGTTTTTTTACTGCTTTTAGCGCTGACTTCGTGTCTCTCTGACTTCGAAACATAATAGGGTCTTCGCCCAGAAGTACCTTCTGGCTCAGGCCCTAATTAAAGCTGCAAGCAGCGTTGTTAGGGCCTGAGCCCCCGCCTAACCGCGGCCGGATCGCCGGCCCCAATCCAACGGTGTAATCGGCAAATCCCTAGGCCTTGTAGTTTCGGAGATACGAGCCTCAGTGCGCTGCACAGCGTGACTGCAGAGCTGAGAGCCGGCCCTTTAAGAGCCCCTCCCTTCTCTGCTCGCTCTCTGCCATCTGTGTCAGAGTGGAGAGCAGAGGAGGATTTGGCAGTTTTACTGTGAAAACCAGTCATAACTCAGCATATGTGGGTCAAAAGTGGAATGTAAAGACATCAGTGCGTAGAGTTTTTGTCAGGAATTCAATGGTGTGCTTTTTGAAGGTGTGAGTGTTTTAGTTTAGAAGCTACAAGTGTTTGTTTGAGAGTATGTACATGAGGGCAGAGAAGCTCCAATTGTGGTTTCCATGACTACAGTAAACAAATCTCTGCCATCTGTGCTAGAGTGGAGAGCAGCTAAAAAATGCACATTTTTAGTGTGTGAAAAGCAAATAACTCTGCATTTGTTGCTTGGAAGTGGAATATAATTCCATATTTTTGTAGAGATTTTTCTGAGGAATCCATTGTGTGTTTTGTGAAGGTGTGTGAGTTTCAGTGTAGATGTGAGAAGCGTTTGTTTGAAAGTATGTACCATGAGAGGACACGGCCTCCCCATTGACTTCCATTGTAACGTAAAACGTGTCTCCCCGACTTTGACGGCTTATAAAATCCAAACCGAGCGCGTAGTATATTATTCTTACTGAACTTTTAATCAGCACAGTTGGGAGAGTAATGTGTGAAAGTCTGGAAGCGATGCCATTTACGGTTTAGGAGGAGATAGATTTTGTTCGGGGAGGAGCAAAAGTCCTCATTTTGACAGTTTTGTCCAATTTGTGGACATTGTGTTGTAGATAGGTGAGAGGTCAGAGCGTATGAATTTTCCGTCTTGATGAGACGAGTGCAACGGTGATGGTCCCGTGTGTGTGGGACATTCGTGCAAGCAGTTATAGGTCTCCAAAGTTTTTGCGAGTTTTTTTGCTCCCTAGGTGGCGCTATTGAGTTTTTGCGAAATTTTTTTTTTAAATATAAAATTTTTCGCCAGACCGGACGTGTGTGCAAAATTTCAGCGAATTTCATGCATGTTCAGGGGGTCAAATTAAGCGTTAAAGATTCCCGGATGAAAGAAAGAATAATAAGAAAAAAACGGAGCAATTTCAGATATAATTTTTGCCACCATAGGTTTCAATGGGGGACCTCACCCCCCTCTCCCCCCCCGGACCCCCCTGTGATGTTTTTAGAGGCCTGTGATGTTCCTAAGTGTGTGTTTTTACTGCTTTTAGCGCTGACTTCGTGTCTCTCTGACTTCGAAACATAATAGGGTCTTCGCCCAGAAGTACCTTCTGGCTCAGGCCCTAATTAAAGCTGCAAGCAGCGTTGTTAGGGCCTGAGCCCCCGCGCGGCCTACGGCCGCGTCCTTGACACCGGCCCCAATCCAACGGTGTAATCGGCAAATCCCTAGGCCTTGTAGTTTAGGAGATACGAGCCTCAGTGCGCTGCACAGTGTGACTGCAGAGCTGAGAGCCGGCCCTTTAAGAGCCCCTCCCTTCTCTGCTCGCTCTCTGCCATCTCTGTCAGAGCTGAGAGCAGAGCTGAGAGCAGAGCTGCTAGCTGGCCCATTAAGAACCCCTCCCCCGCTGCACTGTGTCTGATCTGTGCTAGAGTGGAGAGAGTGGAGGATTCAGAGAAATATAGTGTGTAAAAGCTGAATAAGTCGGCATACGTTGGTCAAAAGTCACACAAAATACCATATTTTTGTAGGGATTTTTGTCAGGAATACAGTGGTGTGTTTTTAAAAGCTGTGGAATGTATGGTGTAGATGTGAGAAGCATTTGTTTGAGAGTATGTACCCTGAGAGGACACGCTCTCCCCATAGACTACCATTGTAAGGCGAAAAGTGTCTCCCCCACTTTGACGGCTCATAAAATCCAAACCGAGCGCGTAGTATATTAACCTTGAACAACTTTTAATCAGCACAGTTGGGAGAGTAATGTGTGAAAGTTTGGAAGCCCTGGCATTTACGGTTTAGGAGGAGATAGATTTTGTTCGGGGCGCAAAATTGTCCAAAATTAGACATTCGTGTCCAAATTGTGGACATCCTGTTACAGTTAGGTCAGGGGTGTGAGTGTATGATTTATCCGTCTTGATGAGACGAGTTCAATGGTGTTTGTCCCATGTCTGTAGGACATTCCTACAGTCTGTGGCGTGGTTTTTTGTGTATGTAGGTGGCGCTATTGAGTAGAGCGCCTCTTTTTTTTTTAATTATCGAATTTTTTGCCGCACCCGATGTGCTTACCAAATTTGGTGAGTTTTCATGCATGTTTAGGGGGTCAAATTAACTTTTGAAGTGGCGAGTGTGACTTCGAAACATAATAGGGTCTTCGCCAGGGACTGGCTCAGGCCCTAATTAAAGCTGCAAGCAGCGTTGTTAGGGCCTGAGCCCCCGCGCGGCCTACGGCCGCGTCCTTGACACCGGCCCCAATCCAACGGTGTAATCGGCAAATCCCTAGGCCTTGTAGTTTAGGAGATACGAGCCTCAGTGCGCTGCACAGTGTGACTGCAGAGCTGAGAGCCGGCCCTTTAAGAGCCCCTCCCTTCTCTGCTCGCTCTCTGCCATCTCTGTCAGAGCTGAGAGCAGAGCTGAGAGCAGAGCTGCTAGCTGGCCCATTAAGAACCCCTCCCCCGCTGCACTGTGTCTGATCTGTGCTAGAGTGGAGAGAGTGGAGGATTCAGAGAAATATAGTGTGTAAAAGCTGAATAAGTCGGCATACGTTGGTCAAAAGTCACACAAAATACCATATTTTTGTAGGGATTTTTGTCAGGAATACAGTGGTGTGTTTTTAAAAGCTGTGGAATGTATGGTGTAGATGTGAGAAGCATTTGTTTGAGAGTATGTACCCTGAGAGGACACGCTCTCCCCATAGACTACCATTGTAAGGCGAAAAGTGTCTCCCCCACTTTGACGGCTCATAAAATCCAAACCGAGCGCGTAGTATATTAACCTTGAACAACTTTTAATCAGCACAGTTGGGAGAGTAATGTGTGAAAGTTTGGAAGCCCTGGCATTTACGGTTTAGGAGGAGATAGATTTTGTTCGGGGCGCAAAATTGTCCAAAATTAGACATTCGTGTCCAAATTGTGGACATCCTGTTACAGTTAGGTCAGGGGTGTGAGTGTATGATTTATCCGTCTTGATGAGACGAGTTCAATGGTGTTTGTCCCATGTCTGTAGGACATTCCTACAGTCTGTGGCGTGGTTTTTTGTGTATGTAGGTGGCGCTATTGAGTAGAGCGCCTCTTTTTTTTTTAATTATCGAATTTTTTGCCGCACCCGATGTGCTTACCAAATTTGGTGAGTTTTCATGCATGTTTAGGGGGTCAAATTAACTTTTGAAGTGGCGAGTGTGACTTCGAAACATAATAGGGTCTTCGCCAGGGACTGGCTCAGGCCCTAATAATAATATTAAAACGCAGCAATTTCAGATAAAATTTTTGCCACCATAGGTTTCAATGGGAGACCTCACCCCCCCGTCCCCCCCCGGACCCCCCTGTGATGTTTTTAGAGGCCTGTGATGCTCCTAAGTGTGTGTTTTTACTGCTTTTAGCGCTGACTTCGTGTCTCTCTGACTTCGAAACATAATAGGGTCTTCGCCCAGAAGTACCTTCTGGCTCAGGCCCTAATAAAACGCAGCAATTTCAGATATAATTTTTGCCACCATTGGTTTCAATGGGGGACCTCACCCCCCGTCCCCCCCCGGACCCTCCTGTGATGTTTTTAGAGGCCTGTGATGCTCCTAAGTGTGTGTTTTTACTGCTTTTAGCGCTGACTTCGTGTCTCTCTGACTTCGAAACATAATAGGGTCTTCGCCCAGAAGTACCTTCTGGCTCAGGCCCTAATTAAAGCTGCAAGCAGCGTTGTTAGGGCCTGAGCCCCCGCCTAACCGCGGCCGGATCGCCGGCCCGAATCCAACGGTGTAATCGGCAAATCCCTAGGCCTTGTAGTTTAGGAGATACGAGCCTCAGTTTGCTGCACAGTGCGAGTGCAGAGCTGAGAGCCGGCCCTTTAAGAGCCCCTCCCTTCTCTGCTCGCTCTCTGCCATCTGTGTCAGAGTGGAGAGCAGAGGAGGATTTGGCAGTTTTACTGTGAAAACCAGTCATAACTCAGCATATGTGGGTCAAAAGTGGATTGTAAAGACATCAGTGCGTAGAGTTTTTTCTCAGGAATTCAATGGTGTGTTTTCTGAAGGTTTGAGTCTTTTAGTGTAGAAGCTACAAGTGTTTGTTTGAGAGTATGTACATGAGGGCAGAGACCCTCCAATTGTGGTTTCCATGACTACAGTAAACAAATCTCAGCCATCTGTGCTTGAGTGGAGAGCAGCTGAAAAGTGTACATTTTTAGTGTGTGAAAAGCAAATAACTCTGCATATGTTGCTTGGAAGTGGAATATAATTCCATATTTTTGTAGAGATTTTTCTGAGGAATCCAGTGGTGTGTTTTGTGAAGCTGTGAGAGTTTTAGTTTAGACGTGAGAAGCATTTGTTCGAGAGTTTGTACCATGAGAGGACACGGCCACCCCATTGACTTCCATTGTAAGCGTGAAACGTGTCTCCCCGACTTTGACGGGTTATAAAATCCAAACCGAGCGCGTAGTATATTAGCCTTTAAAGATTTTTGAAGAGCAGTGTTGGGAGAGTAATGTGTGAAAGTCTGGAAGCGGTGCCATTTACGGTTTAGGAGGAGATAGATTTTGTTCGGGGAGGAGCAAAAGTCCTTATTTTGACAGTTTTGTCCAATTTGTGGACATTCTGTTGTAGATAGGTGAGAGGTCAGAGCGTATGAATTTTTCGTCTTGATGAGACGAGTGCAACGGTGTTGGTCCCATGTCTGTGGGACATTCGTGCAAGCAGTTAGAGCGCTCCAAAGTTTTTTGTTTGTTTTTTGGCTCCCTAGGTGGCGCTATAGAGTTTTTCTGAAATTTTTTTTTTAAATATAAAATTTTTCGCCAGACCGGAGGTGTGTGCAAAAATTCAGCGAATTTCATGCATGTTCAGGGGGTGAAATTAAGCGTCAAAGAGGCGGCGGAAGAATGAAAGAATAATTAAAGCTGCAAGCAGCGTTGTTAGGGCCTGAGCCCCCGCCTAACCGCGGCCGGATCGCCGGCCCGAATCCAACGGTGTAATCGGCAAATCCCTAGGCCTTGTAGTTTAGGAGATACGAGCCTCAGTGCGCTGCACAGTGTGAGAGCAGAGCTGAGAGCTGGCCCTTTAAGAGCCCCTCCCTTCTCTGCTCGCTCTCTGCCATCTGTGTCAGAGCTGAGAGCAGAGCTGAGAGCAGAGCTGCCAGCTGGCCCTTTAAGAACCCCTCCCCCGCTGCACTGTGTCTGATCTGTGCTGGAGTGGAGAGAGTGGAGGATTAAGAGAAATGTAGTGTGTAAAAGGTGAATAAGTCGGCATACGTTGGTCAAAAGTCACATAAAATACCATATTTTTGTAGGGATTTTTGTCAGGAATACAGTGGTGTGTTTTTAAAAGCTGTGGAATGTATGGTGTAGACGTGAGAAGCATTTGTTTGAGAGTATGTACCCTGAGAGGACACGCTCTCCCCATAGACTTCCATTGTAAGGCGAAAAGTGTCTCCCCCACTTTGACGGCTCATAAAATCCAAACCGAGCGCGTAGTATATTAACCTTGAACAACTTTTAATCAGCACAGTTGGGAGAGTAATGTGTGAAAGTTTGGAAGCCCTGGCATTTACGGTTTAGGAGGAGATAGATTTTGTTCGGGGTGCAAAATTGTCCAAAATTAGACATTCGTGTCCAAATTGTGGACATCCTGTTACAGTTAGGTCAAGGGTGTGAGTGTATGATTTATCCGTCTTGATGAGACGAGTTCAATGGTGTTGGTCCCATGTCTCTAGGACATTCCTACAGTCTGTGGCGTGGTTTTTTGTGTATGTAGGTGGCGCTATTGAGTAGAGCGCCTCTTTTTTTTTTAATTATCGAATTTTTCGCCGCACCCGATGTGCTTACCAAATTTGGTGAGTTTTCAAGCATGTTTAGGGGGTCAAATTAACTTTTGAAGTGGCGAGTGTGACTTCGAAACATAATAGGGTCTTCGCCAGGGACTGGCTCAGGCCCTAATTAAAGCTGCAAGCAGCGTTGTTAGGGCCTGAGCCCCCGCCTAACCGCGGCCGGATCGCCGGCCCCAATCCAACGGTGTAATCGGCAAATCCCTAGGCCTTGTAGTTTAGGAGATACGAGCCTCAGTTCGCTGCACAGTGTGACTGCAGAGCTGAGAGCCGGCCCTTTAAGAGCCCCTCCCTTCTCTGCTCGCTCTCTGCCATCTGTGTCAGAGTGGAGAGCAGAGGAGGATTTGACAGCTTTACTGTGAAACACAGTCATAACTCAGCATATGTGGGTCAAAAGTTGAAAGTAAAGACATCAGTGCGTAGAGTTTTTTCTCAGGAATTCAATGGTGTGTTTTCTGAAGGTGTGAGTGTTTTAGTTTAGAAGCTACAAGTATTTGTTTGAGAGTATGTACATGAGGGCAGAGAAGCTCCAATTGTGGTTTCCATGACTACAGTAAACAAATCTCTGCCATCTGTGCTAGAGTGGAGAGCAGCTGAAAAATCAACATTTTCAGTGTGTGAAAGTCAAATAACTCTGCATATGTTGCTTCAAAGTGCAATGTAACCCCATATTTTTGTAGGGATTTTTCTGAGGAATCCAGTGGTGTGTTTTGTGAAGCCGTGAGAGTTTCAGTGTAGACGTGAGAAGCATTTGTTTGAGAGTATGTACCATGAGAGGACACGGCCACCCCATTGACTTCCATTGTAACGTAAAACGTGTCTCCCCGACTTTGAGGGCTTATAAAATGGGAACCGAGCGCGTAGTATATTAGCCTTTAAAGATTTTTGAAGAGCAGTGTTGGGAGAGTAATGTGTGAAAGTCTGGAAGCGATGCCATTTACGGTTTAGGAGGAGATAGATTTTGTTCGGGGAGGAGCAAAAGTCTTCATTTTGACAGTTTTGTCCAATTTGTGGACATTGTGTTGTAGATAGGTGAGAGGTCAGAGCGTATGAAATTTTCGTCTTGATGAGACGAGTGCAACGGTGTTGGTCCCGTGTTTGTCGGACATTCGTACAAGAAGTTATAGCGCTCCAAATTTTTTTCGAGTTTTTTGCCTCCCTAGGTGGCGCTATTGAGTTTTTGCGAAATTTTTTTTTTAAATATAAAATTTTTCGCCGGACCGGACGTGTGTGCAAAAATTCAGCGAATTTCATGCATGTTCAGGGGGTCAAATTAAGCGTCAAAGTGGCGGGAGAAGAAAGAAAGAATAATACCCCAAAAAACGCAGCAATTTCAGATATAATTTTTGCCACCATAGGTTTCAATGGGAGACCTCACCCCCCTCTCCCCCCCCGGACCCCCCTGTGATGTTTTTAGAGGCCTGTGATGCTCCTAAGTGTGTGTTTTTACTGCTTTTAGCGCTGACTTCGTGTCTCTCTGACTTCGAAACATAATAGGGTCTTCGCCCAGAAGTACCTTCTGGCTCAGGCCCTAATTAAAGCTGCAAGCAGCGTTGTTAGGGCCTGAGCCCCCGCCTAACCGCGGCCGGATCGCCGGCCCCAATCCAACGGTGTAATCGGCAAATCCCTAGGCCTTGTAGTTTAGGAGATACGAGCCTCAGTTTGCTGCACAGTGTGACTGCAGAGCTGAGAGCCGGCCCTTTAAGAGCCCCTCCCTTCTCTGCTCGCTCTCTGCCATCTCTGTCAGAGTGGAGAGCAGAGGAGGATTTGGCAGTTTAACTGTGAAACACAGTCATAACTCAGCATATGTTGGTCAAAAGTTGAAAGTAAAGACATCAGTGCGTAGAGTTTTTTCTCAGGAATTCAATGGTGTGTTTTCTGAAGGTGTGAGTCTTTTAGTTTAGAAGATACAAGTGTTTCTTTGAGAGTATGTACATGAGGGCAGAGAAGCTCCAATTGTGGTTTC
This sequence comes from Aulostomus chinensis, assembly GCF_037954235.1. Lineage (NCBI taxonomy): Eukaryota > Metazoa > Chordata > Actinopteri > Syngnathiformes > Aulostomidae > Aulostomus > Aulostomus chinensis. Next base: position 849,192 of record NC_141321.1, read on the forward strand.
CATGACTACAGTAAACAAATCTCTGCCATCTGTGCAGGAGTGGAGAGCAGCTGAAAAATCCACATTTTCAGTGTGTGAAAGTCAAATAACTCTGCATATGTTGCTTCAAAGTGCAAAGTAATCCCATATTTTCGTAGGGATTTTTCTGAGGAATCCAGTGGTGTGTTTTGTGAAGCTGTGAGAGTTTCAGTGTAGACGTGAGAAGCATTTGTTCGAGAGTATGTACCCTGAGAGGACACGGCCTCCCCATTGACTTCCATTGTAACGTAAAACGTGTCTCCCCGACTTTGACGGCTTATAAAACGGAATCTGAGCGATTCATATAAAAACCTTTGAAGATTTGTGAAGAGCACAGTTGTGTGATTGAGGTGTGAAAGTTTGGAAGCGATACAATTAATGCCCGAGGACTAGATCGATTTTGTTTGGGGAGTAAAAAAAGTCCTTTTTTGACAGTTTTGTCCAATTTGTGGACATTCTGTTGTAGATAGGTGAGAGGTCAGAGCGTATGAAATTTTCGTCTTGATGAGACGAGTCCAACGGTGTTGGTCCCATGTCTCTGGGACATTCGTGCAAGAAGTTATAGAACTCCAATTGTTGTGATGTGGTTTTTTGGCTCCCTAGGTGGCGCTATATAGTTTTTGCAAATTTTTTTTTTAAAAGATCGAATTTTTTGCCGGACCGGACGTGCGTGCCAAATTTCATCGAATTTCATGCATGTTCAGGGTGTCAAATTAAGCGTCAAAGTGGCGGGAGAAGAAAGAAAGAATAATAATAATAATATTAAAACGCAGCAATTTCAGATATAATTCTGCCACCATTGTTTTCAATGGGAGACCTCACCCCCCTGTCCCCCCCCGGACCCCCCTGTGATGTTTTTAGAGGCCTGTGATGCTCCTAAGTGTGTGTTTTTACTGCTTTTAGCGCTGACTTCGTGTCTCTCTGACTTCGAAACATAATAGGGTCTTCGCCCAGAAGTACCTTCTGGCTCAGGCCCTAATTAAAGCTGCAAGCAGCGTTGTTAGGGCCTGAGCCCCCGCCTAACCGCGGCCGGATCGCCGGCCCGAATCCAACGGTGTAATTGGCAAATCCCTAGGCCTTGTAGTTTAGGAGATACGAGCCTCAGTTTGCTGCACAGTGTGACTGCAGAGTTGAGAGCCGGCCCTTTAAGAGCCCCTCCCTTCTCTGCTCGCTCTCTGCCATCTGTGTCAGAGTGGAGAGCAGAGGAGGATTTGGCAGTTTTACTGTGAAAACCAGTCATAACTCAGCATATGTTGGTCAAAAGTTGAAAGTAAAGATATCAGTGCGTAGAGTTTTTTCTCAGGAATTCAATGGTGTGTTTTCTGAAGGTGTGAGTGTTTTAGTTTAGAAGCTACAAGTGTTTGTTTGAGAGTATGTACATGAGGGCAGAGAGGCTCCAATTGTGGTTTCCATGACTACAGTAAACAAATCTCTGCCATCTGTGCTAGAGTGGAGAGCAGCTGAAAAATCCACATTTTCAGTGTGTGAAAGTCAAATAACTCTGCATTTGTTGCTTGGAAGTGCAATGTAATCCCATATTTTTGTAGGGATTTTTCTGAGGAATCCAGTGGTGTGTTTTGTGAAGCTGTGAGAGTTTCAGTGTAGACGTGACAAGCGTTTGTTCGAGAGTATGTACCATGAGAGGACACGGCCTCCCCATTGACTTCCATTAAAACGTAAAACGTGTCTCCCCGACTTTGACGGCTTATAAAATCCAAACCGAGCAACTTATATAAATTTTTTTCTCAACTTTTAATCAGCACAGTTGGGAGAGTAATGTGTGAAAGTTTGGAAGCGATGCCATTTACGGTTTAGGAGGAGATAGATTTTGTTCGGGGAGGAGCAAAAGTCCTCATTTTGACAGTTTTGTCCAATTTGTGGACATTCTGTTGCAGATAGGTGAGAGGTCAGAGCGTATGAAATTTTCGCCTTAATGAGACGAGTCCAACGGTCTTGGTCCCATGTCTGTGGGACATTTGTGTAAGCAGTTATAACGATTCTATTTTTGTTTTACTTTTGTAGTTCTGTAGGTGGCGCTATTGAGTTTTTCCAGATTTTTTTTTTTAAATATCGAATTTTTCGCCGGACCAGACGTGCGTGCCAAATTTCAGCGAATTTCATGCATGTTCAGGGGGTCAAATTAAGCGTTTAAGATGTCGCGGAAGAAAGAAAGAATAATAATAATAATTAAAGCTGCAAGCAGCGTTGTTAGGGCCTGAGCCCCCGCCTAACCGCGGCCGGATCGCCGGCCCCAATCCAACGGTGTAATCGGCAAATCCCTAGGCCTTGTAGTTTAGGAGATACGAGCCTCAGTGCGCTGCACAGTGTGAGTGCAGAGCTGAGAGCCGGCCCTTTAAGAGCCCCTCCCTTCTCTGCTCGCTCTCTGCCATCTGTGTCAGAGTGGAGAGCAGAGGAGGATTTGGCAGTTTAACTGACAAACACAGTCATAACTCAGCATATGTTGGTCAAAAGTGGAATGTAAAGACATCAGTGCGTAGAGGTTTTTGTCAGGAATTCAATGGTGTGTTTTCTGAAGGTGTGAGTGTTTTAGTTTAGAAGCTACAAGTGTTTGTTTGAGAGTATGTACATGAGGGCAGAGAAGCTGCAATTGTGGTTTCCATGACTACAGTAAACAAATCTCTGCTATCTGTGCCTGAGTCGAGAGCAGCTGAAAAGTGTACATTTTTAGTGTGTGAAAAGCAAATAACTCTGCATATGTTGCTTGGAAGTGGAATATAATACCATATTTTTGTAGAGATTTTTCTGAGCAATCGACTGATATGTTTTGTGAAGCTGTGAGAGTTTTAGTTTAGACGTGCCAAGCGTTTGTTCGAGAGTATGTACCATGAGAGGACACGGCCTCCCCATTGACTTCCATTGTAACGTAAAACGTGTCTCCCCGACTTTGACGGCTTATAAAATCCAAACCGAGCGCGTAGTATATTATTCTTACTGAACTTTTAATCAGCACAGTTGGGAGAGTAATGTGTGAAAGTTTCGAAGCGATGCCATTTACGGTTTAGGAGGAGATAGATTTTGTTCGGGGAGTAAAAAATTCCTTTTTTTGACAGTTTTGTCCAATTTGTGGACATTGTGTTGTAGATAGGTGAGAGGTCAGAGTGTATGAATTTTTCGTCTTAATGAGACGATTCCAACGGTGTTGGTCCCATGTCTGTGGGACATTCGTGCAAGCAGTTATAGCGCTCCCAATTTTTTTTTAGTTTTTTTGCTCCCTAGGTGGCGCTATTGAGTTTTGGTGAATTTTTTTTTTTAAATATAAAATTTTTCGCCGGACCGGACGTGTGTGCAAAAATTCAGCGAATTTCATGCATGTTCAGGGGGTCAAATTCAGCGTTAAAGTCGCGGCGGAAGAAAGAAAGAATAATAGCCAAAAAAACGCAGCAATTTCAGATATAATTTTTGCCACCATTGGTTTCAATGGGGGACCTCACCCCCCGTCCCCCCCCGGACCCTCCTGTGATGTTTTTAGAGGCCTGTGATGTTCCTAAGTGTGTGTTTTTACTGCTTTTAGCGCTGACTTCGTGTCTCTCTGACTTCGAAACATAATAGGGTCTTCGCCCAGAAGTACCTTCTGGCTCAGGCCCTAATTAAAGCTGCAAGCAGCGTTGTTAGGGCCTGAGCCCCCGCGCGGCCTACGGCCGCGTCCTTGACACCGGCCCCAATCCAACGGTGTAATCGGCAAATCCCTAGGCCTTGTAGTTTAGGAGATACGAGCCTCAGTTCGCTGCACAGTGTGAGTGCAGAGCTGAGAGCCGGCCCTTTAAGAGCCCCTCCCTTCTCTGCTCGCTCTCTGCCATCTGTGTCAGAGTGGAGAGCAGAGGAGGATTTGGCAGTTTAACTGTGAAACACAGTCATAACTCAGCATATGTTGGTCAAAAGTTGAAAGTAAAGACATCAGTGCGTAGAGTTTTTTGTCAGGAATTCAATGGTGTGTTTTCTGAAGGTGTGAGTCTTTTAGTTTAGAAGCTACAAGTGTTTGTTTGAGAGTATGTACATGAGGGCAGAGACCCTCCAATTGTGGTTTCCATGACTACAGTAAACAAATCTCTGCCATCTGTGCTAGAGTGGAGAACAGCTGAAAAGTGTACATTTTTAGTGTGTGAAAAGCAAATAACTCTGCATATGTTGCTTGGAAGTGGAATATAATACCATATTTTTGTAGAGATTTTTCTGAGGAATCGACTGGTGTGTTTTGTGAAGCTGTGAGAGTTTTAGTTTAGACGTGAGAAGCGTTTGTTCGAGAGTTTGTACCATGAGAGGACACGGCCACCCCATTGACTTCCATTGTAAGCGTGTAACGTGTCTCCCCGACTTTGACGGCTTATAAAATGGGAACCGAGCGCGTAGTATATTAGCCTTTAAAGATTTTTGAAGAGCAGTGTTGGGAGAGTAGTGTGTGAAAGTCTGGAAGCGGTGCCATTTACGGTTTAGGAGGAGATAGATTTTGTTTGGGGAGGAGCAAAAGTCCTCATTTTGACAGTTTTGTCCAATTTGTGGACATTGTGTTGTAGATAGGTGAGAGGTCAGAGCGTATGAATTTTTCGTCTTGATGAGACGAGTGCAACGGTGTTGGTCCCGTGTGTGTGGGACATTCGTGCAAGCAGTTAGAGCGCTCCAAATTTTTTGCGAGTTTTTTGGCTCCCTAGGTGGCGCTATTGAGTTTTTGCGAATTTTTTTTTTTAAATATAAAATTTTTTGCCGGACCGGACGTGTGTGCAAAAATTCAGCGAATTTCATGCATGTTCAGGGGGTCAAATTAAGCGTCAAAGTGGCGGGAGAAGAAAGAAAGAATAATAATATTAAAGCTGCAAGCAGCGTTGTTAGGGCCTGAGCCCCCGCCTAACTGCGGCCGGATCGCCGGCCCCAATCCAACGGTGTAATCGGCAAATCCCTAGGCCTTGTAGTTTAGGAGATACGAGCCTCAGTTCGCTGCACAGTGCGAGTGCAGAGTTGAGAGCCGGCCCTTTAAGAGCCCCTCCCTTCTCTGCTCGCTCTCTGCCATCTGTGTCAGAGTGGAGAGCAGAGGAGGATTTGGCAGTTTAACTGTGAAACACAGTCATAACTCAGTATATGTGGGTCAAAAGTTGAAAGTAAAGACATCAGTGCGTAGAGTTTTTTGTCAGGAATTCAATGGTGTGTTTTCTGAAGGTGTGAGTCTTTTAGTTTAGAAGCTACAAGTGTTTGTTTGAGAGTATGTACATGAGGGCAGAGACCCTCCAATTGTGGTTTCCATGACTACAGTAAACAAATCTCTGCCATCTGTGCCTGAGTGGAGAGCAGCTGAAAAGTGTACATTTTTAGTGTGTAAAAAGCAAATAACTCTGCATTTGTTGCTTGGAAGTGGAATATAATACCATATTTTTGTAGAGATTTTTCTCAGGAATTGACTGGTGTGTTTTGTGAAGCTGTGAGAGTTTTAGTTTAGACGTGAGAAGCATTTGTTCGAGAGTTTGTACCATGAGAGGACACGGCCACCCCATTGACTTCCATTGTAAGCGTGAAACGTGTCTCCCCGACTTTGACGGCTTATAAAATCCAAACCGAGCGCGTAGTATATTAGCCTTTAAAGATTTTTGAAGAGCAGTGTTGGGAGAGTAATGTGTGAAAGTCTGGAAGCGATGCCATTTACGGTTTAGGAGGAGATAGATTTTGTTCGGGGAGGAGCAAAAGTCTTCATTTTGACAGTTTTGTCCAATTTGTGGACATTGTGTTGTAGATAGGTGAGAGGTCAGAGTGTATGAATTTTTCGTCTTAATGAGACGATTCCAACGGTGTTGGTCCCATGTCTGTGGGACATTCGTGGAAGCAGTTATAGCGCTCCCAATTTTTTTTTAGTTTTTTTGCTCCCTAGGTGGCGCTATTGAGTTTTGGTGAAATTTTTTTTTTAAATATAAAATTTTTTGCCAGACCGGACGTGCGTGCCAAAATTCAGCGAATTTCATGCATGTTCAGGGGGTGTAATTAAGGGGTTTTTTGGCGGCGGAACCGGAAAGAATAATAATTAAAGCTGCAAGCAGCGTTGTTAGGGCCTGAGCCCCCGCCTAACCGCGGCCGGATCGCCGGCCCGAATCCAACGGTGTAATCGGCAAATCCCTCGGCCTTGTAGTTTAGGAGATACGAGCCTCAGTGCGCTGCACAGTGTGACTGCAGAGTTGAGAGCCGGCCCTTTAAGAGCCCCTCCCTTCTCTGCTCGCTCTCTGCCATCTGTGTCAGAGTGGAGAGCAGAGGAGGATTTGGCAGTTTTACTGTGAAACACAGTCATAACTCAGCATATGTTGGTCAAAAGTTGAATGTAAACACATCAGTGCGTAGAGTTTTTTCTCAGGAATTCAATGCTGTGTTTTTTGAAGGTGTGAGTGTTTTAGTTTAGAAGCTACAAGTGTTTGTTTGAGAGTATGTACATGAGGGCAGAGACCCTCCAATTGTGGTTTCCATGACTACAGTCAACAAATCTCTGCCATCTGTGCCTGAGTGGAGAGCAGCTTAAAAGTGTACATTTTTAGTGTGTGAAAAGCAAATAACTCTGCATATGTTGCTTGGAAGTGGAATATAATACCATATTTTTGTAGAGATTTTTCTGACCAATCGACTGATATGTTTTGTGAAGCTGTGAGAGTTTTAGTTTAGACGTGCCAAGCGTTTGTTCGAGAGTATGTACCATGAGAGGACACGGCCTCCCCATTGACTTCCATTGTAACGTAAAACGTGTCTCCCCGACTTTGACGGCTTATAAAATCCAAACCGAGCGCGTAGTATATTAGCCTTTAAAGATTTTTGAAGAACACAGTTGGGAGAGTAATGTGTGAAAGTTTGGAAGCGATGCCATTTACGGTTTAGGAGGAGATAGATTTTGTTCGGGGAGTAAAAAATTCCTTTTTTTGACAGTTTTGTCCAATTTGTGGACATTGTGTTGTAGATAGGTGAGAGGTCAGAGTGTATGAATTTTTCGTCTTAATGAGACGATTCCAACGGTGTTGGTCCCATGTCTGTGGGACAATCGTGCAAGCAGTTATAGCGCTCCATATTTTTTTTTAGTTTTTTTGCTCCCTAGGTGGCGCTATTGAGTTTTGGTGAAATTTTTTTTTAAAATATAAAATTTTTCGCCAGACCGGAGGTGCGTGCAAAAATTCAGCGAATTTCATGCATGTTCAGGGGGTCAAATTAAGCGTCAAAGTGGCGACGGAAGAAAGAAAGAATAATCGGAAGAAAAAAACGAAGCAATTTTAGATATAATTTTGCCACCATTGGTTTCAATGGGAGACCTCACCCCCCTCTCCCCCCCGGACCCCCCTGTGATGTTTTTAGAGGCCTGTGATGTTCCTAAGTGTGTGTTTTTACTGCTTTTAGCGCTGACTTCGTGTCTCTCTGACTTCGAAACATAATAGGGTCTTCGCCCAGAAGTACCTTCTGGCTCAGGCCCTAATAAGAAGAAGAAGAAAAAAACGCAGCAATTTCAGATATAATTTTTGCCACCATAGGTTTCAATGGGGGACCTCACCCCCCGGTCCCCCCCCGGACCCTCCTGTGATGTTTTTAGAGGCCTGTGATGCTCCTAAGTGTGTGTTTTTACTGCTTTTAGCGCTGACTTCGTGTCTCTCTGACTTCGAAACATAATAGGGTCTTCGCCCAGAAGTACCTTCTGGCTCAGGCCCTAATAATAACCCAAAAAACGAAGCAATTTCAGATATAATTTTGCCACCATTGGTTTCAATGGGAGACCTCACCCCCCGTCCCCCCCCGGACCCCCCTGTGATGTTTTTAGAGGCCTGTGATCCTCCTAAGTGTGTGTTTTTACTGCTTTTAGCGCTGACTTCGTGTCTCTCTGACTTCGAAACATAATAGGGTCTTCGCCCAGAAGTACCTTCTGGCTCAGGCCCTAATTAAAGCTGCAAGCAGCGTTGTTAGGGCCTGAGCCCCCGCCTAACCGCGGCCGGATCGCCGGCCCCAATCCAACGGTGTAATCGGCAAATCCCTAGGCCTTGTAGTTTAGGAGATACAAGCCTCAGTTCGCTGCACAGTGCGAGTGCAGAGCTGAGAGCCGGCCCTTTAAGAGCCCCTCCCTTCTCTGCTCGCTCTCTGCCATCTGTGTCAGAGTGGAGAGCAGAGGAGGATTTGGCAGTTTTACTGTGAAAACCAGTCATAACTCAGCATATGTGGGTCAAAAGTGGAATGTAAAGACATCAATGCGTAGAGTTTTTTCTCAGGAATTCAATGGTGTGCTTTTTGAAGGTGTGAGTGTTTTAGTTTAGAAGCTACAAGTGTTTGTTTGAGAGTATGTACATGAGGGCAGAGAAGCTCCAATTGTGGTTTCCATGACTACAGTAAACAAATCTCTGCCATCTGTGCTAGAGTGGAGAGCAGCTAAAAAATGCACATTTTTAGTGTGTGAAAAGCAAATAACTCTGCATTTGTTGCTTGGAAGTGGAATATAATTCCATATTTTTGTAGGGATTTTTCTGAGGAATCCATTGTGTGTTTTGTGAAGGTGTGAGAGTTTCAGTGTAGATGTGAGAAGCGTTTGTTTGAAAGTATGTACCATGAGAGGACACGGCCTCCCCATTGACTTCCATTGTAACGTAAAACGTGTCTCCCCGACTTTGACGGCTTATAAAATCCAAACCGAGCAACTTATATAAATTTTTTTCTCAACTTTTAATCAGCACAGTTGGGAGAGTAATGTGTGAAAGTTTGGAAGCGATGCCATTTACGGTTTAGGAGGAGATAGATTTTGTTCGGGGAGGAGAAAAAGTCCTCATTTTGACAGTTTTGTCCAATTTGTGGACATTCTGTTGCAGATAGGTGAGAGGTCAGAGCGTATGAAATTTTCGCCTTAATGAGACGAGTCCAACGGTCTTGGTCCCATGTCTGTGGGACATTCGTGCAAGCAGTTATAACGATTCTATTTTTGTTTTACTTTTGTAGTTCTGTAGGTGGCGCTATTGAGTTTTTCCAGATTTTTTTTTTTAAATATCGAATTTTTCGCCGGACCAGACGTGCGTGCCAAATTTCAGCGAATTTCATGCATGTTCAGGGGGTCAAATTAAGCGTTTAAGATGTCGCGGAAGAAAGAAAGAATAATAATAATAATAATAATAATAAAACGCAGCAATTTCAGATATAATTTTTGCCACCATTGGTTTCAATGGGGGACCTCACCCCCCGTCCCCCCCCGGACCCTCCTGTGATGTTTTTAGAGGCCTGTGATGCTCCTAAGTGTGTGTTTTTACTGCTTTTAGCGCTGACTTCGTGTCTCTCTGACTTCGAAACATAATAGGGTCTTCGCCCAGAAGTACCTTCTGGCTCAGGCCCTAATTAAAGCTGCAAGCAGCGTTGTTAGGGCCTGAGCCCCCGCCTAACCGCGGCCGGATCGCCGGCCCGAATCCAACGGTGTAATCGGCAAATCCCTAGGCCTTGTAGTTTAGGAGATACGAGCCTCAGTTTGCTGCACAGTGCGAGTGCAGAGCTGAGAGCCGGCCCTTTAAGAGCCCCTCCCTTCTCTGCTCGCTCTCTGCCATCTGTGTCAGAGTGGAGAGCAGAGGAGGATTTGGCAGTTTTACTGTGAAAACCAGTCATAACTCAGCATATGTGGGTCAAAAGTGGATTGTAAAGACATCAGTGCGTAGAGTTTTTTCTCAGGAATTCAATGGTGTGTTTTCTGAAGGTTTGAGTCTTTTAGTGTAGAAGCTACAAGTGTTTGTTTGAGAGTATGTACATGAGGGCAGAGACCCTCCAATTGTGGTTTCCATGACTACAGTAAACAAATCTCAGCCATCTGTGCTTGAGTGGAGAGCAGCTGAAAAGTGTACATTTTTAGTGTGTGAAAAGCAAATAACTCTGCATATGTTGCTTGGAAGTGGAATATAATTCCATATTTTTGTAGAGATTTTTCTGAGGAATCCAGTGGTGTGTTTTGTGAAGCTGTGAGAGTTTTAGTTTAGACGTGAGAAGCATTTGTTCGAGAGTTTGTACCATGAGAGGACACGGCCACCCCATTGACTTCCATTGTAAGCGTGAAACGTGTCTCCCCGACTTTGACGGGTTATAAAATCCAAACCGAGCGCGTAGTATATTAGCCTTTAAAGATTTTTGAAGAGCAGTGTTGGGAGAGTAATGTGTGAAAGTCTGGAAGCGGTGCCATTTACGGTTTAGGAGGAGATAGATTTTGTTCGGGGAGGAGCAAAAGTCCTTATTTTGACAGTTTTGTCCAATTTGTGGACATTCTGTTGTAGATAGGTGAGAGGTCAGAGCGTATGAATTTTTCGTCTTGATGAGACGAGTGCAACGGTGTTGGTCCCATGTCTGTGGGACATTCGTGCAAGCAGTTAGAGCGCTCCAAAGTTTTTTGTTTGTTTTTTGGCTCCCTAGGTGGCGCTATAGAGTTTTTCTGAAATTTTTTTTTTAAATATAAAATTTTTCGCCAGACCGGAGGTGTGTGCAAAAATTCAGCGAATTTCATGCATGTTCAGGGGGTGAAATTAAGCGTCAAAGAGGCGGCGGAAGAATGAAAGAATAATTAAAGCTGCAAGCAGCGTTGTTAGGGCCTGAGCCCCCGCCTAACCGCGGCCGGATCGCCGGCCCCAATCCAACGGTGTAATCGGCAAATCCCTAGGCCTTGTAGTTTAGGAGATACGAGCCTCAGTGCGCTGCACAGTGTGAGTGCAGAGCTGAGAGCCGGCCCTTTAAGAGCCCCTCCCTTCTCTGCTCGCTCTCTGCCATCTCTGTCAGAGCTGAGAGCAGAGCTGAGAGCAGAGCTGCCAGCTGGCCCTTTAAGAACCCCTCCCCCGCTGCACTGTCTCTGATCTGTGCTGGAGTGGAGAGAGTGGAGGATTCAGAGAAATGTAGTGTGTAAAAGGTGAATAACTCGGCATACGTTGGTCAAAAGTCACACAAAATACCATATTTTTGTAGGGATTTTTGTGAGGAATACAGTGGTGTGTTTTTAAAAGCTGTGGAATGTATGGTGTAGATGTGAGAAGCATTTGTTTGAGAGTATGTACCCTGAGAGGACACGCTCTCCCCATAGACTTCCATTGTAAGGCGAAAAGTGTCTCCCCCACTTTGACGGCTCATAAAATCCAAACCGAGCGCGTAGTATATTAACCTTGAACAACTTTTAATCAGCACAGTTGGGAGAGTAATGTGTGAAAGTTTGGAAGCCCTGGCATTTACGGTTTAGGAGGAGATAGATTTTGTTCGGGGTGCAAAATTGTCCAAAATTAGACATTCGTGTCCAAATTGTGGACATCCTGTTACAGTTAGGTCAAGGGTGTGAGTGTATGATTTATCCGTCTTGATGAGACGAGTTCAATGGTGTTGGTCCCATGTCTCTAGGACATTCCTACAGTCTGTGGCGTGGTTTTTTGTGTATGTAGGTGGCGCTATTGAGTAGAGCGCCTCTTTTTTTTTTAATTATCTAATTTTTCGCCGCACCCGATGTGCTTACCAAATTTGGTGAGTTTTCAAGCATGTTTAGGGGGTCAAATTAACTTTTGAAGTGGCGAGTGTGACTTCGAAACATAATAGGGTCTTCGCCAGGGACTGGCTCAGGCCCTAATTAAAGCTGCAAGCAGCGTTGTTAGGGCCTGAGCCCCCGCGCGGCCTACGGCCGCGTCCTTGACACCGGCCCCAATCCAACGGTGTAATCGGCAAATCCCTAGGCCTTGTAGTTGAGGAGATATGAGCCTCAGTGCGCTGCACAGTGTGAGTGCAGAGCTGAGAGCAGAGCTGAGAGCAGAGCTGCCAGCTGGCCCTTTAAGAACCCCTCCCCCGCTGCACTGTGTCTGATCTGTGCTGGAGTGGAGAGAGTGGAGGATTAAGAGAAATATAGTGTGTAAAAGCTGAATAAGTCGTCATACGTTGGTCAAAAGTCACACAAAATACCGTATTTTTGTAGGGATTTTTGTCAGGAATACAGTGTTGTGTTTTTAAAAGCTGTGGAATGTATGGTGTAGATGTGAGAAGCATTTGTTTGAGAGTATGTACCCTGAGAGGACACGCTCTCCCCATAGACTTCCATTGTAAGGCGAAAAGTGTCTCCCCCACTTTGACGGCTCATAAAATCCAAACCGAGCGCGTAGTATATTAGCCTTTAAAGATTTTTGAAGAGCACAGTTGGGAGAGTAATGTGTGAAAGTTTGGAAGCCCTGGCATTTACGGTTCAGGAGGAGATAGATTTTGTTCGGGGCGCAAAATTGTCCAAAATTAGACATTCGTGTCCAAATTGTGGACATCCTGTTACAGTTAGGTCAGGGGTGTGAGTGTATGATTTATCCGTCTTGATGAGACGAGTTCAATGGTGTTTGTCCCATGTCTGTAGGACATTCCTACAGTCTGTGGCGTGGATTTTTGTGTATGTAGGTGGCGCTATTGAGTAGAGCGCCTCTTTTTTTTTTAATTATCGAATTTTTCGCCGCACCTGATGTGCTTACCAAATTTGGTGAGTTTTCATGCATGTTTAGGGGGTCAAATTTACTTTTGAAGTGGCGAGTGTGACTTCGAAACATAATAGGGTCTTCGCCAGGGACTGGCTCAGGCCCTAATAATAAAAAAACTTTGCAATTTCAGATAAAATTTTTGCCACCATTGGTTTCAATGGGGGACCTCACCCCCCTGTCCCCCCCCGGACCCCCCTGTGATGTTTTTAGAGGCCTGTGATGCTCCTAAGTGTGTGTTTTTACTGCTTTTAGCGCTGACTTCGTGTCTCTCTGACTTCGAAACATAATAGGGTCTTCGCCCAGAAGTACCTTCTGGCTCAGGCCCTAATTAAAGCTGCAAGCAGCGTTGTTAGGGCCTGAGCCCCCGCGCGGCCTACGGCCGCGTCCTTGACACCGGCCCCAATCCAACGGTGTAATCGGCAAATCCCTAGGCCTTGTAGTTTAGGAGATACAAGCCTCAGTGCGCTGCACAGTGTGACTGCAGAGCTGAGAGCCGGCCATTTAAGAGCCCCTCCCTTCTCTGCTCGCTCTCTGCCGTCTGTGTCAGAGTGGAGAGCAGAGGAGGATTTGGCAGTTTAACTGTGAAACACAGTCATAACTCAGCATATGTTGGTCAAAAGTTGAAAGTAAAGACATCAGTGCGTAGAGTTTTTTGTCAGGAATTCAATGGTGTGTTTTCTGAAGGTGTGAGTGTTTTAGTTTAGAAGCTACAAGTGTTTGTTTGAGAGTATGTACATGAGGGCAGAGAAGCTCCAATTTTGGTTTCCATGACTACAGTAAACAAATCTCTGCCATCTGTGCCTGAGTGGAGAGCAGCACAAAAATGAACATTTTTAGTGTGTGAAAAGCAAATAACTCTGCATTTGTAGCTTGGAAGTGGAATATAATTCCATATTTTTGTAGAGATTTTTCTGAGGAATCGACTGGTGTGTTTTGTGAAGCTGTGAGAGTTGTAGTTTAGACGTGAGAAGCATTTGTTCGAGAGTTTGTACCATGAGAGGACACGGGCACCCCATTGACTTCCATTGTGAGCGTGAAACGTGTCTCCCCGACTTTGACGGCTTATAAAATCCAAACCGAGCGCGTAGTATATTAGCCTTTAAAGATTTTTGAAGAGCAGTGTTGGGAGAGTAATGTGTGAAAGTCTGGAAGCTGTGCCATTTACGGTTTAGGAGGAGATAGATTTTGTTCGGGGAGGAGCAAAAGTCCTCTTTTTGACAGTTTTGTCCAATTTGTGGACATTGTGTTGTAGATAGGCGAGAGGTCAGAGCGTATGAAATTTTTGTCTTGATGAGACGAGTGCAACGGTGTTGGTCCCGTGTCTGTGGGACATTCGTACAAGCAGTTATAGCGCTCCAAATTTTTTGCGAGTTTTTTGGCTCCCTAGGTGGCGCTATTGAGTTTTTGCGAAAATTTTTTTTAAAATATAAAATTTTTCGCCAGACCGGACGTGTGTGCAAAATTTCAGCGAATTTCATGCATGTTCAGGGGGTCAAATTAAGCCTCAAAGTGGCGGGAGAAGAAAGAAACAATTAAAGCTGCAAGCAGCGTTGTTAGGGCCTGAGCCCCCGCGCGGCCTATGGCCGCGTCCTTGACACCGGCCCGAATCCAACGGTGTAATCGGCAAATCCCTAGGCCTTGTAGTTTAGGAGATACGAGCCTCAGTGCGCTGCACAGTGTGAGTGCAGAGCTGAGAGCCGGCCCTTTAAGAGCCCCTCCCTTCTCTGCTCGCTCTCTGCCATCTCTGTCAGAGTGGAGAGCAGAGGAGGATTTGGCAGTTTTACTGACAAACACAGTCATAACTCTGCATATGTTGGTCAAAAGTGTAATGTAAAGACATCAGTTCGTAGAGTTTTTTCTCAGGAATTCAATGGTGTGTTTTCTGAAGGTGTGAGTGTTTTAGTTTAGAAGCTACAAGTGTTTGTTTGAGAGTATGTACATGAGGGCAGAGAAGTGCCAATTGTGGTTTCCATGACTACAGTAAACAAATCTCTGCCATCTGTGCCTGAGTGGAGAGCAGCTAAAAAGTGTACATTTTTAGTGTGTGAAAAGCAAATAACTCTGCATTTCTTGCTTGGAAGTGAAATATAATTCCATATTTTTGTAGAGATTTTTCTGAGGAATCCAGTGGTGTGTTTTGTGAAGCTGTGAGAGTTTCAGTGTAGACGTGACAAGCGTTTGTTCGAGAGTATGTACAATGAGAGGACACGGCCACCCCATTGACTTCCATTGTAAGCGTGAAATGTGTCTCCCCGACTTTGACGGCTTATAAAATCCAAACCGAGCGCGTAGTATATTATTCTTACTGAACTTTTAATCAGCACAGTTGGGAGAGTAATGTGTGAAAGTTTGGAAGCGATGCCATTTACGGTTTAGGAGGAGATAGATTTTGTTCGGGAGTAAAAAAAGTCTAAATTTTGACAGTTTTGTCCAATTTGTGGACATTGTGTTGTAGATAGGTGAGAGGTCAGAGTGTATGAATTGTTCGTCTTGCTGAGACGATTCCAACGGTGTTGGTCCCATGTCTGTGGGACATTCGTGTTAGCAGTTATAGGGCTCCCAATTTTTTGCGAGTTTTTTGGCTCCCTAGGTGGCGCTATTGAGTTTTTGCGAAATTTTTTTTTTAAATATAAAATTTTTTGCCAGACCGGACGTGTGTGCAAAATTTCAGCGAATTTCATGCATGTTCAGGGGGTCAAATTAAGCGTTAAAGTGGCGGCGGAAAAAGAAAGAATAATAATTAAAGCTGCAAGCAGCGTTGTTAGGGCCTGAGCCCCCGCCTAACCGCGGCCGGATCGCCGGCCCGAATCCAACGGTGTAATCGGCAAATCCCTAGGCCTTGTAGTTTCGGAGATACGAGCCTCAGTTCGCTGCACAGTGCGACTGCAGAGCTGAGAGCCGGCCCTTTAAGAGCCCCTCCCTTCTCTGCTCGCTCTCTGCCATCTGTGTCAGAGTGGAGAGCAGAGGAGGATTTGGCAGTTATACTATGAAACACAGTCATACCTCAGCATATGTTGGTCAAAAGTGCAATGTAAAGACATCAGTGCGTAGAGTTTTTTGTCAGGAATTCAATGGTGTGTTTTTTGAAGGTGTGAGTGTTTTAGTTTAGAAGCTACAAGTGTTTGTTTGACAGTATGTACATGAGGGCAGAGAAACGCCAATTGTGGTTTCCATGACTACAGTAAACAAATCTCTGCCATCTCTGTCAGAGCTGAGAGCAGAGCTGCCAGCTGGCCCATTAAAAACCCCTCCCCCGCTGCACTTTCTTTGATCTGTGCTAGAGTGAAGAGAGCGGAAGATTAAGAGAAATGTAGTTTGTAAAAGCTGAATAAGTCGGCATACGTTGGTCAAAAGTAACACAAAATACCAAATTTTGTTAGGGATTTTTGTCAGGAATACAGTGGTGTGTTTTCTGAAGCTGTGCAATGTATGGTATAGACGTGAGAAGCATTTGTTTGACACGATGTACCTGAGAGGACACGCTCTCCCCATAGACTTCCATTATAACGTGAATTTTTGTCGCAACTTTGACGGCTTATAAAATCCAAACCGAGCGCGTAGTATATTATTCTTACTGAACTTTTAATCAGCACAGTTGGGAGAGTAATGTGTGAAAGTTTGGAAGCGATACCATTTACGGTTTAGGAGGAGATAGATTTTGTTCGGAGGGTGCGATGGTGAAAAATTGGACGTTTGTGTCCAAATTGTGGACATCCTGTTGGAGTTAGGTGAGGGGTCAGAGTGTACGAATTTTTCGTCTTGATGAGACGAATCCAGCGGTGTTGGTCCCATGTCTGTGGGACATTCCTCGGGGAAGTTATTGACGTAAACGTGTTTTTGGCTTGCTAGGTGGCGCTGTTGAGTTTTGCATTAAATTTTTTTTTAAAATATAAAATTTTTCGCCGGACCGGATATGCGTGCAAAAATTCAGCGAATTTCATGCATGTTCAGGGGGTGTAATTAAGGGTTTTTTTGGCGGCGGAACCGGAAAGAATAATAATAAAAAAACTTTGCAATTTCAGATAAAATTTTTGCCACCATAGGTTTCAATGGGGGACCTCACCCCCCTGTCCCCCCCCGGACCCCCCTGTGATGTTTTTAGAGGCCTGTGATGCTCCTAAGTGTGTTTTTTTACTGCTTTTAGCGCTGACTTCGTGTCTCTCTGACTTCGAAACATAATAGGGTCTTCGCCCAGAAGTACCTTCTGGCTCAGGCCCTAATTAAAGCTGCAAGCAGCGTTGTTAGGGCCTGAGCCCCCGCCTAACCGCGGCCGGATCGCCGGCCCCAATCCAACGGTGTAATCGGCAAATCCCTAGGCCTTGTAGTTTCGGAGATACGAGCCTCAGTGCGCTGCACAGCGTGACTGCAGAGCTGAGAGCCGGCCCTTTAAGAGCCCCTCCCTTCTCTGCTCGCTCTCTGCCATCTGTGTCAGAGTGGAGAGCAGAGGAGGATTTGGCAGTTTTACTGTGAAAACCAGTCATAACTCAGCATATGTGGGTCAAAAGTGGAATGTAAAGACATCAGTGCGTAGAGTTTTTGTCAGGAATTCAATGGTGTGCTTTTTGAAGGTGTGAGTGTTTTAGTTTAGAAGCTACAAGTGTTTGTTTGAGAGTATGTACATGAGGGCAGAGAAGCTCCAATTGTGGTTTCCATGACTACAGTAAACAAATCTCTGCCATCTGTGCTAGAGTGGAGAGCAGCTAAAAAATGCACATTTTTAGTGTGTGAAAAGCAAATAACTCTGCATTTGTTGCTTGGAAGTGGAATATAATTCCATATTTTTGTAGAGATTTTTCTGAGGAATCCATTGTGTGTTTTGTGAAGGTGTGTGAGTTTCAGTGTAGATGTGAGAAGCGTTTGTTTGAAAGTATGTACCATGAGAGGACACGGCCTCCCCATTGACTTCCATTGTAACGTAAAACGTGTCTCCCCGACTTTGACGGCTTATAAAATCCAAACCGAGCGCGTAGTATATTATTCTTACTGAACTTTTAATCAGCACAGTTGGGAGAGTAATGTGTGAAAGTCTGGAAGCGATGCCATTTACGGTTTAGGAGGAGATAGATTTTGTTCGGGGAGGAGCAAAAGTCCTCATTTTGACAGTTTTGTCCAATTTGTGGACATTGTGTTGTAGATAGGTGAGAGGTCAGAGCGTATGAATTTTCCGTCTTGATGAGACGAGTGCAACGGTGATGGTCCCGTGTGTGTGGGACATTCGTGCAAGCAGTTATAGGTCTCCAAAGTTTTTGCGAGTTTTTTTGCTCCCTAGGTGGCGCTATTGAGTTTTTGCGAAATTTTTTTTTTAAATATAAAATTTTTCGCCAGACCGGACGTGTGTGCAAAATTTCAGCGAATTTCATGCATGTTCAGGGGGTCAAATTAAGCGTTAAAGATTCCCGGATGAAAGAAAGAATAATAAGAAAAAAACGGAGCAATTTCAGATATAATTTTTGCCACCATAGGTTTCAATGGGGGACCTCACCCCCCTCTCCCCCCCCGGACCCCCCTGTGATGTTTTTAGAGGCCTGTGATGTTCCTAAGTGTGTGTTTTTACTGCTTTTAGCGCTGACTTCGTGTCTCTCTGACTTCGAAACATAATAGGGTCTTCGCCCAGAAGTACCTTCTGGCTCAGGCCCTAATTAAAGCTGCAAGCAGCGTTGTTAGGGCCTGAGCCCCCGCGCGGCCTACGGCCGCGTCCTTGACACCGGCCCCAATCCAACGGTGTAATCGGCAAATCCCTAGGCCTTGTAGTTTAGGAGATACGAGCCTCAGTGCGCTGCACAGTGTGACTGCAGAGCTGAGAGCCGGCCCTTTAAGAGCCCCTCCCTTCTCTGCTCGCTCTCTGCCATCTCTGTCAGAGCTGAGAGCAGAGCTGAGAGCAGAGCTGCTAGCTGGCCCATTAAGAACCCCTCCCCCGCTGCACTGTGTCTGATCTGTGCTAGAGTGGAGAGAGTGGAGGATTCAGAGAAATATAGTGTGTAAAAGCTGAATAAGTCGGCATACGTTGGTCAAAAGTCACACAAAATACCATATTTTTGTAGGGATTTTTGTCAGGAATACAGTGGTGTGTTTTTAAAAGCTGTGGAATGTATGGTGTAGATGTGAGAAGCATTTGTTTGAGAGTATGTACCCTGAGAGGACACGCTCTCCCCATAGACTACCATTGTAAGGCGAAAAGTGTCTCCCCCACTTTGACGGCTCATAAAATCCAAACCGAGCGCGTAGTATATTAACCTTGAACAACTTTTAATCAGCACAGTTGGGAGAGTAATGTGTGAAAGTTTGGAAGCCCTGGCATTTACGGTTTAGGAGGAGATAGATTTTGTTCGGGGCGCAAAATTGTCCAAAATTAGACATTCGTGTCCAAATTGTGGACATCCTGTTACAGTTAGGTCAGGGGTGTGAGTGTATGATTTATCCGTCTTGATGAGACGAGTTCAATGGTGTTTGTCCCATGTCTGTAGGACATTCCTACAGTCTGTGGCGTGGTTTTTTGTGTATGTAGGTGGCGCTATTGAGTAGAGCGCCTCTTTTTTTTTTAATTATCGAATTTTTTGCCGCACCCGATGTGCTTACCAAATTTGGTGAGTTTTCATGCATGTTTAGGGGGTCAAATTAACTTTTGAAGTGGCGAGTGTGACTTCGAAACATAATAGGGTCTTCGCCAGGGACTGGCTCAGGCCCTAATAATAATAAAACGTTACAATTTCAGATAAAATTTTTGCCACCATTGGTTTCAATGGGGGACCTCACCCCCCGGTCCCCCCCCGGACCCTCCTGTGATGTTTTTAGAGGCCTGTGATGCTCCTAAGTGTGTTTTTTTACTGCTTTTAGCGCTGACTTCGTGTCTCTCTGACTTCGAAACATAATAGGGTCTTCGCCCAGAAGTACCTTCTGGCTCAGGCCCTAATTAAAGCTGCAAGCAGCGTTGTTAGGGCCTGAGCCCCCGCGCGGCCTATGGCCGCGTCCTTGACACCGGCCTGAATCCAACGGTGTAATCGGCAAATCCCTAGGCCTTGTAGTTTAGAAGATACGAGCCTCAGTGCGCTGCACAGTGTGACTGCAGAGCTGAGAGCCGGCCCTTTAAGAGCCCCTCCCTTCTCTGCTCCCTCTCTGCCATCTCTGTCAGAGCTGAGAGCAGAGCTGAGAGCAGAGCTGCCAGCTGGCCCTTTAAGAACCCCTCCCCCGCTGCACTGTGTCTGATCTGTGCTGGAGTGGAGAGAGTGGAGGATTCAGAGAAATGTAGTGTGGAAAAGCTGAATAACTCGGCATACGTTGGTCAAAAGTCACACAAAATACCATATTTTTGTAGGGATTTTTGTCAGGAATACAGTGGTGTGTTTTTAAAAGCTGTGGAATGTATGGTGTAGATGTGAGAAGCATTTGTTTGAGAGTATGTACCCTGAGAGGACACGCTCTCCCCATAGACTTCCATTGTAAGGCGAAAAGTGTCTCCCCCACTTTGACGGCTCATAAAATCCAAACCGAGCGCGTAGTATATTAACCTTGAACAACTTTTAATCAGCACAGTTGGGAGAGTAATGTGTGAAAGTTTGGAAGCCCTGGCATTTACGGTTTAGGAGGAGATAGATTTTGTTCGGGGCGCAAAATTGTCCAAAATTAGACATTCGTGTCCAAATTGTGGACATCCTGTTACAGTTAGGTCAGGGGTGTGAGTGTATGATTTATCCGTCTTGATGAGACGAGTTCAGTGGTGTTTGTCCCATGTCTGTAGGACATTCCTACAGTCTGTGGCGTGGTTTTTTGTGTATGTAGGTGGCGCTATTGAGTAGAGCGCCTCTTTTTTTTTTAAATATCGAATTTTTCGCCGCACCCGATGTGCTTACCAAATTTGGTGAGTTTTCATGCATGTTTAGGGGGTCAAATTCACTTTTGAAGTGGCGAGTGTGACTTCGAAACATAATAGGGTCTTCGCCAGGGACTGGCTCAGGCCCTAATTAAAGCTGCAAGCAGCGTTGTTAGGGCCTGAGCCCCTGCCTAACCGCGGCCGGATCGCCGGCCCGAATCCAACGGTGTAATCGGCAAATCCCTAGGCCTTGTAGTTTAGGAGATACGAGCCTCAGTGCACTGCACAGTGCGAGTGCAGAGTTGAGAGCCGGCCCTTTAAGAGCCCCTCCCTTCTCTGCTCGCTCTCTGCCATCTGTGTCAGAGCTGAGAGCAGAGGAGGATTTGGCAGTTTAACTGACAAACACAGTCATAACTCTGCATATGTTGGTCAAAAGTGGAATGTAAAGACATCAGTGCGTAGAGTTTTTTCTCAGGAATTCAATGGTGTGTTTTCTGAAGGTGTGAGTGTTTTAGTGTAGAAGTTACAAGTGTTTGTTTGAGAGTATGTACATGAGGGCAGAGACCCTCCAATTGTGGTTTCCATGACTACAGTAAACAAATCTCTGCCATCTGTGCCTGAGTGGAGAGCAGCTGAAAAATTTACATTTTTAGTGTGTGAAAAGAAAATAACTCTGCATTTGTTTCTTGGAAGTGGAATATAATTCCATATTTTTGTAGAGATTTTTCTGAGGAATCCAGTGGTGTGTTTTGTGAAGCTGTGAGAGTTTCAGTGTAGACGTGCCAAGCGTTTGTTCGAGAGTATGTACAATGAGAGGACACGGCCACCCCATTGACTTCCATTGTAATGTGAATTTTTGTGGCAACTTTGACGGCTTATAAAACGGAAACCGAGCGATTCATATAAAATTCTTACTGAACTTTTAATCAGCACAGTCGGGAGAGTAATGTGTGAAAGTTTGGAAGCGATGCCATTTACGGTTTAGGAGGAGATAGATTTTGTTCGGAGGGTGCGATGGTGAAAAATTTGACGTTTGTGTCCAAATTGTGGACATCCTGTTGGAGTTAGGTCAGGGGTAAGAGTGTACGAATTTTTCGTCTTGATGAGACGAATCCACCGGTGTTGGTCCCATGTCTTTGGGACATTCCTCGGGGAAGTTATTGACGTAAACGTGTTTTTGGCTTGCTAGGTGGCGCTGTTGAGTTTTGCGTGAAATTTTTTTTTTAAATATGAAAATTTTTACAAAAACGGACGTGCGTGCAAAAATTCAGCGAATTTCATGCATGTTCAGGGGGTCAAATAAGCGTTTGAAAAGCGGAAAAAAGAAAGAATAATAAAACGGAGCAATTTCAGATAAAATTTTTGCCACCATTGGTTTCAATGGGGGACCTCACCCCCCGTCCCCCCCCCGGACCCTCCTGTGATGTTTTTAGAGGCCTGTGATGTTCCTAAGTGTGTGTTTTTACTGCTTTTAGCGCTGACTTCGTGTCTCTCTGACTTCGAAACATAATAGGGTCTTCGCCCAGAAGTACCTTCTGGCTCAGGCCCTAATTAAAGCTGCAAGCAGCGTTGTTAGGGCCTGAGCCCCCGCGCGGCCTACGGCCGCGTCCTTGACACCGGCCCGAATCCAACGGTGTAATCGGCAAATCCCTAGGCCTTGTAGTTCAGGAGATACGAGCCTCAGTTCGCTGCACAGTGTGACTGCAGAGCTGAGAGCAGAGCTGCCAGCTGGCCCATTAAGAACCCCTCCCCCGCTGCACTTTCTTTGATCTGTGCTAGAGTGGAGAGAGCGGAGGATTAAGAGAAATGTAGTGTGTAAAAGCTGAATAAGTCGGCCTACGTTGGTCAAAAGTAACACAAAATACCATATTTTTGTAGGGATTTTTGTCAGGAATACAGTGATATGTTTTTAAAAGCTGTGCGATGTATGGTATAGACGTGAGAAGCATTTGTTTGAGAGTATGTACCATGAGAGGACACGGCCTCCCCATTGACTTCCATTGTAAGCGTGAAACGTGTCTCCCCGACTTTGACGGCTTATAAAATCCGAACCGAGCGCGTAGTATATTATTCTTACTGAACTTTTAATCAGCACAGTTGGGAGAGTAATGTGTGAAAGTTTGGAAGCCCTGGCATTTACGGTTTAGGAGGAGATAGATTTTGTTCGGGGAGTAAAAAAAGTCCTGATTTTGACAGTTTTGTCCAATTTGTGGACATTCTGTTGGAGATAGGTGAGGGGTCAGAGTGTAAGAATTGTTCGTCTTGATGAGACGAGTCCAACGGTGTTGGTCCCATGTCTGTGGGAGTTTTGTGTGAGGAGTTATAGCGCGCGAAATTAAAAAAAATTATCTTTTTTTTGTGTGGCTCCCTAGGTGGCGCTATAGATTTTTGTGGCGTTTTTGTTTTTGATTAGGGAATGTTGAGACATACCGAACGATTGTGCCGAAATTCAGCGAATTTCATGCATGTTCAGGGGGTCAAATTAGATTATGCGCGTTATGCGCATTATGCGCATATAGCGCGCACTCATTGAGAGCAAGAACAGTATAATACCAGGTTTTGAATGGGTGTGTATGTGAAAACTGGCTCCGGGCCGTCTGACCCAGTTGCCTCATGGGTGTTGGGGGGGCCTGGGACACTGTTTAGTGTGTGTTTTTAGTGTTTTTAGTGCTGCTAATGTGTTGCTCTGCCGAGCAAACATAATAGGGTCTTCGCCAGAAGTACCTTCTGGCTCAGGCCCTAATTAAAGCTGCAAGCAGCGTTGTTAGGGCCTGAGCCCCTGCGCGGCCTACGGCCGCATCCTTGACACCGGCCCGAATCCAACGGTGTAATCGGCAAATCCCTAGGCCTTGTAGTTTAGGAGATATGAGCCTCAGTGCGCTGCACAGTGTGAGTGCAGAGCTGAGAGCTGGCCTTTTAAGAGCCCCTCCCTTCTCTGCTCGCTCTCTGCCATCTCTGTCAGAGTGGAGAGCAGAGGAGGATTTGGCAGTTTAACTGTGAAAAACAGTCATAACTCTGCATATATGGGTCAAAAGTGGAATGTAAAGACATCAGTGCGTCGAGTTTTTTCTCAGGAATTCAATGGTGTGCTTTTTGAAGGTTTGAGTGTTTTAATTTAGAAGCGACAAGTGTTTGTTTGAGAGTATGTACATGAGGGCAGAGAAGCTCCAATTGTGGTTTCCATGACTACAGTAAACAAATCTCTGCCATCTCTGTCAGAGCTGAGAGCAGAGCTGAGAGCAGAGCTGAGAGCCGGCCCTTTAAGAGCCCCTCCCTTCTCTGCTCGCTCTCTGCCATCTCTGTCAGAGTGGAGAGCAGAGGAGGATTTGGCAGTTTTACTGACAAACACAGTCATAACTCAGCATATGTTGGTCAAAAGTGGAATGTAAAGACATCAGTGTGTAGAGTTTTTTGTCAGGAATTCAATGGTGTGCTTTTTGAAGGTGTGAGTGTTTTAGTTTAGAAGCTACAAGTGTTTGTTTGAGAGTATGTACATGAGGGCAGAGAAGCTGCAATTGTGGTTTCCATGACTACAGTAAACAAATCTCTGCCATCTGTGCCTGAGTGGAGAGCAGCTAAAAAGTGTACATTTTTAGTGTGTGAAAAGCAAATAACTCTGCATTTCTTGCTTGGAAGTGAAATATAATTCCATATTTTTGTAGAGATTTTTCTGAGGAATCCAGTGGTGTGTTTTGTGAAGCTGTGAGAGTTTCAGTGTAGACGTGACAAGCGTTTGTTCGAGAGTATGTACAATGAGAGGACACGGCCACCCCATTGACTTCCATTGTAAGCGTGAAATGTGTCTCCCCGACTTTGACGGCTTATAAAATCCAAACCGAGCGCGTAGTATATTATTCTTACTGAACTTTTAATCAGCACAGTTGGAAGAGTAATGTGTGAAAGTTTGGAAGCGGTGCCATTTACGGTTTAGGAGGAGATAGATTTTGTTCGGGAGTAAAAAAAGTCTAAATTTTGACAGTTTTGTCCAATTTGTGGACATTGTGTTGTAGATAGGTGAGAGGTCAGAGTGTATGAATTGTTCGTCTTGATGAGACGAGTGCAACGGTGTTGGTCCCATGTCTGTGGGACATTCGTGTTAGCAGTTATAGGGCTCCCAATTTTTTGCGAGTTTTTTGGCTCCCTAGGTGGCGCTATTGAGTTTTTGCGAATTTTTTTTTTTAAATATAAAATTTTTCGCCGGACCGGACGTGTGTGCCAAAATTCAGCGAATTTGATGCATGTTCAGGGGGTCAAATTAAGGTTTAAAGTGCAGCGGAAGAAAGAAAGAAAAAAAAGAATAATAAAACGCAGCAATTTCAGATATAATTTTTGCCACCATAGGTTTCAATGGGGGACCTCACCCCCCGTCCCCCCCCGGACCCTCCTGTGATGTTTTTAGAGGTCTGTGATGCTCCTAAGTGTGTGTTTTTACTGCTTTTAGCGCTGACTTCGTGTCTCTCTGACTTCGAAACATAATAGGGTCTTCGCCCAGAAGTACCTTCTGGCTCAGGCCCTAATTAAAGCTGCAAGCAGCGTTGTTAGGGCCTGAGCCCCTGCCTAACCGCGGCCGGATCGCCGGCCCCAATCCAACGGTGTAATCGGCAAATCCCTAGGCCTTGTAGTTTAGGAGATACGAGCCTCAGTGCGCTGCACAGTGCGAGTGCAGAGTTGAGAGCCGGCCCTTTAAGAGCCCCTCCCTTCTCTGCTCGCTCTCTGCCATCTGTGTCAGAGCTGAGAGCAGAGGAGGATTTGGCAGTTTAACTGACAAACACAGTCATAACTCTGCATATGTTGGTCAAAAGTGGAATGTAAAGACATCAGTGCGTAGAGTTTTTTCTCAGGAATTCAATGGTGTGTTTTCTGAAGGTGTGAGTGTTTTAGTGTAGAAGTTACAAGTGTTTGTTTGAGAGTATGTACATGAGGGCAGAGACCCTCCAATTGTGGTTTCCATGACTACAGTAAACAAATCTCTGCCATCTGTGCCTGAGTGGAGAGCAGCTGAAAAATTTACATTTTTAGTGTGTGAAAAGAAAATAACTCTGCATTTGTTTCTTGGAAGTGGAATATAATTCCATATTTTTGTAGAGATTTTTCTGAGGAATCCAGTGGTGTGTTTTGTGAAGCTGTGAGAGTTTCAGTGTAGACGTGCCAAGCGTTTGTTCGAGAGTATGTACAATGAGAGGACACGGCCACCCCATTGACTTCCATTGTAATGTGAATTTTTGTGGCAACTTTGACGGCTTATAAAACGGAAACCGAGCGATTCATATAAAATTCTTACTGAACTTTTAATCAGCACAGTCGGGAGAGTAATGTGTGAAAGTTTGGAAGCGATGCCATTTACGGTTTAGGAGGAGATAGATTTTGTTCGGAGGGTGCGATGGTGAAAAATTTGACGTTTGTGTCCAAATTGTGGACATCCTGTTGGAGTTAGGTCAGGGGTAAGAGTGTACGAATTTTTCGTCTTGATGAGACGAATCCACCGGTGTTGGTCCCATGTCTTTGGGACATTCCTCGGGGAAGTTATTGACGTAAACGTGTTTTTGGCTTGCTAGGTGGCGCTGTTGAGTTTTGCGTGAAATTTTTTTTTTAAATATGAAAATTTTTACAAAAACGGACATGCGTGCAAAAATTCAGCGAATTTCATGCATGTTCAGGGGGTCAAATAAGCGTTTGAAAAGCGGAAAAAAGAAAGAATAATAAAACGGAGCAATTTCAGATAAAATTTTTGCCACCATTGGTTTCAATGGGGGACCTCACCCCCCGTCCCCCCCCCGGACCCTCCTGTGATGTTTTTAGAGGCCTGTGATGTTCCTAAGTGTGTGTTTTTACTGCTTTTAGCGCTGACTTCGTGTCTCTCTGACTTCGAAACATAATAGGGTCTTCGCCCAGAAGTACCTTCTGGCTCAGGCCCTAATAATAATATTAAAACGCAGCAATTTCAGATATAATTTTTGCCACCATTGGTTTCAATGGGGGACCTCACCCCCCGTCCCCCCCCGGACCCCCCTGTGATGTTTTTAGAGGCCTGTGATGCTCCTAAGTGTGTGTTTTTACTGCTTTTAGCGCTGACTTCGTGTCTCTCTGACTTCGAAACATAATAGGGTCTTCGCCCAGAAGTACCTTCTGGCTCAGGCCCTAATAAAGAAACAAACAATGCCTTGCAAAACAGATCTTCTCTTGGCCCCCCATTGAAACCAATGTTATACCTCACTCCCTCTTCCGTCCTGTGACCTGTCTGTGAAATTTGGTGAGATTTGGAGCTTGTTTAGTGTGTGTTTTTAGTGTTTTTAGTGCTGACTTCATGTTTCTCTGCCTTCGAAACATAATAGGGTCTTCGCCTGAAGTACCTTCTGGCTCAGGCCCTAAAAAATGATCTAGCGGTCAAATTCATGTGGATAGCGATGCGAAAATTCGCGTCGCGTTTAAAATGAACAGAGAGTGAGAGAGAGAGAGAGAGAGAGAGAGAGAGAGAGAGAATATTTAAATTTTTAAAACAAGCGGTGCGCGGTCCGGATCCGGACCCTACAGACGTCACCTGCGGACCCAGACAAATTGTAAAAAAATAATAAATACATAAATAAATAATAACAATAATAATGAATTAAAAGTTGGGACCAAGAGATTTTAACATCTTATGTTTCTAAAAACGTTAAACACATTAGATAAAATGTACATTTATGGTTTGTTTATTTATTTATGGCTATTTTTTGTTTCAATATTATATCAGTAACGTGAGCTGACGTCTGCACTATGCAGCACAAACTTTGTAGGACTGCTGCGCGCTCACGCTGCAGATTTAACACTGCGACTGACAGAAGGGAAAAGTGCTCGTTAGTTGAGAAGGGGGAAGGAAAGAAAATTCATTCAGGTTGTGGTTCAAGAGAAGGATGGCGGGCTCCAAGAGCAGAAAGGTAGACACTGAGGTTCTCAAAGACACTCCAGAGTGTCATTGAAAACCAGAGCTCCTGCCTCTGGAAACCCAAAGATCCTAATCTAAACAATCACAATCAATTATTTTGATTTAAACAAAGATTATTTTAGGAAAACCTGGCTCTGCACGCCGCTCTCAATCCACACTCAGAGAGAGAGAGAAAAGACTATAAGCAGTTCAGTATCAAATGCAGAGTGAGTTTAAAGGGAATTTGAAATGCAGTTGCAGAGCTCCAGGAAAACTCAGTTAAGGTTCAGCTCAGGATAGGCTCTGTTTCTCCTCAGGTCCAGCTCAAGATCAGCTCAGGTTAAGCTCAGGATCAGCCAAAGGTCAGCTCAGGATCAACTCAGGTTCTGCTAAGGTTTAGCTCAGGATTACCTCAAGATCAGCTCAGGATCAACTCAGGTTCTGCAAATGTTCAGCTCAGGATTAGCTCGAAATCAGCTCTAGATCAGCTTAGGCTCAGCTCAAGATCATCTCATGATCAGCTCAGGATCAGCACAAGCTCAGCTCAAAATCAGCTCAGGTTCAGCTAAGGTTGGGCCCAAGTTTAGCTCTAGCTCTGAGATTGTGTTCAAATAATGAATGAATATTTTCTGCATAAAGTTTCTATCCTGAGACTTTGGTAGGTACAAGCTAAAATGTGACACTCTGTACCAACGCCATTCAAGTCACTAATGTGAGAGTGTATGCATACTTGTTTGTGTGTGTGTGTGAGACATGTTGAGCAGGATTCATTCTGATAAAGGAGTGGAGAAGTACGGGTGTTTGTGAGCTGAAATTGTTAGTTTAGTTTTAGATTAGTTAGTTCTGTGTGTGTGTGTGTGTGTGTGTGTGTGTGTGTGTGTGTGTGTGTGCTGTAATAGCAGGTTAGGACAGCCAGGTGACAGGGCCTGTAATTACGGCCTGTGAGACCAGACAGCCTGTCTTCTCTCTGTGAAATGACAGACAGGCTGAGACACACACAGAACACACAATTGATATATGTGTGTGTCAAACAAATGAACCCTATGTTCTTTTCTAGTGTAACTCCCTGTCACTCTGTTCATTTAAGAGTCAATATGCAGGTAGAATGAATGAATGAACAATGAAAGAGGAAGTTCAAACAATCAGCAAAAACCAACACACTAACAAAAAGTCATGATCCAGAGTCAACCAATCTTCAGACATGCAAATGATTGACAGATATCCTGCTGGTTAGATTCTGTATTTCTGTACTGTAATTTCTTTAAAGGCGTATTTTATCGGATTTAGAACATGCTATACATCAATCTGAGGCTTGTTTCAATCCTGTGTACACACTCTCAAACACACACACAGCTGTACTGTGGTTTGAACTTTTTATGGCTAAGCATCTGGTTTGGAGCTACGTTGTAATTCTCTACTGGAATGCTGCTGTGAACACACATGGCCTTGCTCAGACAATGACATCATGAACCAGCTGCCTCAAATACATGCAGCAGTTCAGTCAGAGGTCACCATGGTGACAGCTGGATGGTTCCTTCTGGATTAGATGGGTTCAATGTTAGGGGGAGAGACAGGAGACACCCCCCCCCACACACACACACACACACGGGAGTCTTTCTGCTTTCACAGCCACATGCAGACCTTCACAGTCCATTAAATGATGAAAATGGCATTGTTCAGTTACTGAAAAGTACAATATTTATGTAAATGAAATATTGTAGTGCTGCAGAGACTTTGAGCATCCCCTCCCCCAGTCATGCAGCCCTAGCTGCAGGTCACATGATGTTAAGGGTTTGGAGGTTGAGAGATTCATTTAGTATCCTGGCAGAAAGAGTAACATTAGCATCTGTGAATAGCTGAGGAGTCATGAGAAGGTTTACACAATGACAAAAGAAAAAAAGGATCCAGGATAAGATTTGGTTTCTTCTTGTGTCAATATCCACCAGGTCTGCAGAGACTAAACTAACGGAGAAGACGACACAACCCCCCTAGTGGAGATAACTGTCTCACCTGGTTTTTGTGTGGAAATATTCGAAGTAAACATGTATGTAGCCTTGTTTCACTGTCTTTGAGGTTTGACACCCCCCCCCCCCCACACACACACACACACACACACACCCTCAGGTCAAGTGGGATTTTAAGAGTTTGTCGGACAGCCACTACAAAGTAGTACACACAAAGATCAGAAAACATCAAAAGTAGACACACACCTGTGCAATATCAAATCAAAAAACAATCCCAACATCACACACTCTGCATGTATACATACGCTCTTCTCTGCTTTGGATCTAGTTTTTTATTATGTCTACAACTGAAGCATGTGGTATCACAGACGAGTGTGTGATGCCCTGACGTCCTGGTTATTTTGGGAACTGAATCCAACAGGACAGATTGTTAACTTAAGGTAAACAACTAAATTCTGTCTAAGGTTAAACTTTCGTCTGACACACAAATACATGAAGAAAAATGACACAGTTACTTGTTGTCTTGATATGTACAGTTGACATTTATAGAGCAGATATAAAACCACTGTAGTACAGAGCATTTATAAAAACTAAACCAGAACCAAGAGGACATAAATGTTCAGGATCAGTACAAACATCCTGGTCCCGTTTAGCGTCGGTGGTGACTGCTGCTGCATAGATTCAATGTGTGACTGCTTCAGAAACTGACCTTCTGTAAATCTGTTTTACAGAAGGTCAGTAAACTGTTACCAGCCCAGCATCCAAGCTAACCTCAGCATGGCTCCACCTTCACCATCCCTCACACAGGAAGTAGTAGTGACATTCAGGTGTTCATCCTTATGAAATAGAAGCTTAAAGCAGCTTCTGAACTCTCGTAGCTGGTGAGCTGAATGTCAGAACGCCTGAAGAATGGCAGCGCTCATTAGTCCCAATGCAGGCTTTTAGAGCGGTGATCAATACAGCCAGATCTGCCAGTGTGGTCCGCTTGAGATTCCCTTGTCTGACTGTCTCAGTCTGACCATCACCTGGATGGAACCCCTACTGGTGCTGTTGGTTGTGTTCATGTGCACACTGTCCAACATTCACGGGTGTGAGCGTGTTGTTGCGCACATCCAGGAGTGATCAGTCTATAACACTGAGGTGTGTCACTGAGGCTGCAGGACACAAGCAGTCACATCAGTGGAGCTTGGTGGTTAGGCACAGACCAGCAGTGACGAGCTGCCAGCAGATGAGAGCTCCAGGATATCAAGGGGGTGTGACGGGAGTCACTATAGTGATTGGATGAGATGAGGTAAGAGAAAGGGGAAGTAGGTGTCAGTCTTACTGTCAGAGCACCAGCGTTACAGTGTCTGACAGTCCTGTGGGAATGAGTGTGTGCACAAGCATGTGTATGTGTTTTTGCGAGTGTATGCGTTTGTGTGAGTGTATCTGTTTGCATGTGTTTATGCGTGTGTGTCCGTGTGTGTGTGTCCATGCGTGTGTGAGTATGTCCATGCGTGTATGCCTCTGTGTGTGAGTAGCATCAGGATTGACTGTGATGTCATCACTTTTGGGTGGAAACTTTGTCCTTTTGGTTCTTTGTAGGTTCCTGACAAACTCACGCAGCTTATTAAAGGTTGGCACTTGAAGTCAGAGACAGTGAAATCATTATCGTCGTCATAGTCACTCTGACACGTGAGACAAGTAAAGAACCACTTTGATCATATTTATTGGT